>NC_072493.1:185000-187500 GCF_027574615.1 Eptesicus fuscus
CAAGGAGGGCATTAAAGTCGGAAAGCACTTGGCGGGCACTGAGGCTGCCATCCCAGCCCAGGGCGGCGGTTCTGCCATTTGCCCTGTGAGGCAAGCCCCTCCCCCCCACCCAGTCCCACAGGCTGTGGTGGGTCGGATGGGTGTCGCTGCCACAGTTAGCTCTCTGCCTGGTCCGGTGAGGGAGGCGGTGTGTCAGCGGCCCGAGGGATGCGCTTTACTGGCCCTGAACATGCTTTCGGAGCCGCAGGGGCCAGGCCACCCAGGTGGGGTTGGTGCTAATGAAGGCAGGGGAGAAATTGCCACCTAGAGGCAGCCAGGGTGCGCACAGCCAGGCTGGCATCGCTTCCTCTGCTCCTCCCTGCAGCGGGTGCCCCTGAGCAGTGCGAGCTCCCAAGCCACCTGGGGGAGGAGGGGGGAGGGGGGAGGGAGGAGGAAGGGAGCCCCGCAGGGTCCTGGGCGCCCTCCTGTAGAGAATCTTGGAGCAGCTTCTGGGAAGAAAGGAGCGCAGCCC
Organism: Eptesicus fuscus; assembly: GCF_027574615.1. Lineage (NCBI taxonomy): Eukaryota > Metazoa > Chordata > Mammalia > Chiroptera > Vespertilionidae > Eptesicus > Eptesicus fuscus. The sequence goes on from NC_072493.1 coordinate 185,512, forward strand.
CTGCCCAGTGCCAGGCTCCCTCCGTGCAGGGCAGGCATGTGACAGCGTGTATGGCTGGGCTGGCTGGAGCGTGTGCAAGCCAAGCTCCGCCGCGGCCCTGCTCGGCGGTCCAGCCGGCAGTCAGAGTCTCCCCCATCTTTTCTGTCCTGGGACAGGGCGTGGGAGAGACGCCCCGGCCGGCGGCGATGAGGACTCCGGTGCCCGCAGCGGGGCACGCCCAGCCCTAGCCCAGTGCCGAGCCCTCAGCGTGGACCGCGCTGGCCCCGGGAGCCCCCGCAGGCTCTACCTGAGCGTGCAGGTAAGCACGGGGGCGGGGCCCTCCCAGGCCACGAGCGGTCCAGCCAGGGGCGTGTGCCTTGCCCTCTGAGCTGTAGCGCTGGGTGTCCATACCGGCTTCTGGGGCGGGGGGAGCTCCGAGGGAGGGCCGGGGACCTGCCTCGTGCCTCTGCCAAGCTCCTCACAGCACATGCGCCGTGAGCCTGCCTAGACGCAGCAGTTTGCTTTGCTAGGTTGTCTCGGGGGAGCTATCAGGAGATGGCAGAGCTTTCCAGCCACACCCTGGCTGAGGTGCTGGAGTGGGAAGCGCGGGGCCTTCTCGGAGAAGCTATTAGGAAGACGGGCAGGCCTGAGGGTAGCTGTTCATTCCCGCTCCGGCGTGAGTCTGTGGGGCAATACTTGTATTTCCTCATCGAAAGCCGTCATCCGAAAGCTAGACAGAGGGCTTTGCCAAAACTTGGGTCCTTTTCTCTTGCACTTACCACCAGATGGCTTTCAAAAGACAGACTTTACGTCTACATGTGTATTCAGTTGCAGAAAAAAATACAGAATGACAGCAGTAAGAATAGCTACTGTTGATTGAACACTAACTTTGTGCCAGGCGCTGTACCAGGCATGGTATATCTCACATCCGTCCTCATAAACCGTCTCAAGACAGTTACTGTTTTATCTAAGTTTTGTGATGAAGTCATAGAGGTTCAGAGAGGTTAAGCACATTGCTACTGGTCACACAGCAAGCTGGGATCTGACCCCCACTAACTAGGACAAACTTTATAACGTGATATAAAGAGTTGCACAGGGCAGAGATGTGATACCGAGGGACCGAATGCTCCCGTGTCCTGTATCTCTGAGGAATCCACTAGTAAGCGCTTAGTGTTTATCTTCCTCACGCATCCACTTAAACATACTCATACCTGTTTTACTGTCTGTGTCCACACTGTTCTGTGGCGAGCTCTTTCCTTCAACAGTAAACCTGGGTGATTGCTTTCTGAGCATCGATATTTAAACTGTCGCATAATATTCTACTTCTGGGCTTTCCATGGACTTTCTGACTGACCCTCTGTATTACTTGTGATCGCAGCGAGCTCTGTAAATACCTACATGTTCACGCAGTTCTAGCGCTGAGTAGCTTTAGGACTGCGCAGCTCGCACTTCTGCGGTGCGTCTGTCTGTTAGCACGTGTTTATGAAGTGCTGGCTCTGTGCCGCGTGCTGTGCGGTGCTGACACACAGCAAAGAGGAGGCAGCCGCCCGAGTCTAGTGGAGGTGCCGGGAGGAGCCAGGTGACGGCAAATGTCGGCGTGCCGACGGGCGGGGGCCTCTGTGCGGAGGCAGAGGATGAGGGACCAGCGTTACCTGGGCGTGTTGGCAAGCCACCCCCATCCCACGAAAGATTGTGCACGCGAGGGCCCCCCTTGAAGGGACACGTGCAAGTGGAGGGGAGGATGGGGCGTGGGAAGTCCATGTGCCCTCTGAGCGTGTCCTCCCTCGTGCAGACAGAAGTCCAGGTCCCAGGCCCTGTCTGGCCCCAATTTTCTTTTCTTTTAAAAATAAGACTTTCTTGTTTGTTTTTTCAATCCTCACCTGAGGATTTGCTTTTATTGAGTTTTAAGAGAGAGGAAAGGGGAGAGAAATAGAGAAGCATCGACGGGCTGCCTTCCATCTGTGCTCCGATCAGGGCTCTAACCCACACCCTTTGGATGTACAGGGTGAT
>NC_072493.1:192500-300000 GCF_027574615.1 Eptesicus fuscus
TATTTTTAAATATTTTTATTGACTTCAGAAAGGAAGGGCGAGAGATAGACACATCAATGATGAGAGAGAATCACTGATGGGCTGCCTCCTGCATGCCCCCTACTGGGGATGGAGCCCGCAACCCGGGCATGTGTCCTGACCGGGAATCGAACCCTGACCTCCTGGTTCTTAGGCTGATGCTCAACCACTGAGCCACACCAACTGGGCCGTTGTCACCATTTCACAAAGGAAGACCCTGAGGGGCCTCTCCCACCGGAGCCCAGGCACCCCTCCCACCCCATAGCAGCCTGCAAAGGGCCGAGGCCATGCCAGGCCCACGCTGCCCGTGGAGCCCCTCTGACCCGCTCTCCGGAGCAGAGAGCAGGAGCTGGGCCACAGTCTGTGCCGTGCAGGCGGTGTCACGTGCAGGCCGTATGGCCGGGCCACCAGCCAGCCAGGGGCTCCTGCTCCAGCTCTTGAGTCGAGTCGCCCCAAGGGGTTGTGAGGGAGGGAAAGCCGGCCCCCGCGTGCTTTGCCTCCTGAGAGTGGGAGCGGGGACTTCTCACTCTCCGCCCCCCCAGACCTCCCTCCCCAGCAGGCGGGGAGCGTGCTGAGCCGATCTGCCCAGCCAGGACCTGCTCCCCCACACTCCCCGCTCCAGCCTGGGCTGGTCTGCGGTCAGGGAGCACACTCGCCTCCTCGGTGGGTCAGAGCTGCCAGCGGGCCGGGCCCTGTGACTTCAGGAGCAGGTGGCTGCATTCACGCACTCCGGGACCCCCAGTCCCGCCCGCAGGGCTGCGGCTCCGGGGACCTCTTGTGGGGGAGCCCGGAAGCCCCGGGCTCCGAGGTCAGGCGGCGGCTCGGGGCCAGTGGGTGCTGCTCCTCCGCTTTCCCCTCGGCCGCTTGGTTCTCGGACTCTTCCTTCTGGCTCCCGGGCTTTGGCAGGGCCCGGATTCTCGCCCCCTCCCTCCTCCGAGCTCCGCTCCAGCTCCTGGCTTGCAGAGCCCACGGCCATCCGCGGTGCCCTCGAAGCAAGCTCTGGCAGCCTCCTGGTCACAGGCTCCTTTCTGTGTCTCTGTCCGACACCCATCTGTCTGTCTCTCTCCTGCTCCTGGTGGCAGGACCGCGGGAGGCGGTGGCAGGAGGAGGACTCGGGAGTCAGCCCGCCCCATACTAACAAGTCCTCCCGCCCAGGGCAGGTGTCCGCCCCAGAGCGGCCTGTCTGTGTTCCTGTCCACGTGCTGTGTCTGTCTGTCTCTGCGTCCTGGTCTGTCTGTCCCTGGCACACACACACCTTTCCCTTTCCTCCCTCTCTGTGTGCTGGTGACCACTCCCTGCGGAGGGAGCCCCCACTCGCTTTCTTACTCTGGAGAGGGTTTGGGGTTTAAGGAAAGCATGCTCCCCGAAGAGTAGTGTTTACGGGGAGGTAACCTGACTCCTTCCCAGCTGCTACCAGGGAACTTGCAGACCTTTCTCAGCCGCGATGACCTGCAGGCGGGCCACGGAGAAGGTGTCACCCATCAGACCTAGAACCCATGCTTTGAAGGGAGGATTCGGTGAAAGTTGCTTTCCTGAGTCCCCGTCCAGGCAGTTCTGCCCCCCGGAAGCTGCCCGCTGAAGTGGCTCCCTCTGAGGCAGACCCCGGAGCCCCCCGGCTGCCCCACACTGCTGCCCAGCCTCTCCCGGCCCCATCCCCTCCGCTGGCATCCCTCCTGTCCCCGATGGTGCGATGGTGCGGTGGGCCCTGCCGGACGGCCCCTCTCCTCGGCCAGGGTGGACCTCAGCTGCCCTGCTGATCGGCCACTACTTTGCTCATAGGTGGGCGGCTCTTTGGCAGCGGGAGGTGCTCGAGCCTGCCGGGGCCGCCCGGTGCAGCCCCCGTGGTGCATAGGATGGTGGAGGCCATGGCCCGGCTGCAGGAGGACAAAGCCCGGCTGCAGGAGGAGCTGGCAGCCCTGCGGGAGAGGCTGGCCCTCCGAGACCGTGACCAGCAAGCCACCTCCACCCAGCTGCAGAGCCAGGTACCTGGGGAGGAGGGGGCGGGCAGAGGCCACCGCCCACCGCGGAGCCGGTCGGAGGACATCACCCCGGGCACCTGGAACCCTCCAGGCCACCGGCATGATGGACAGCTGGGGGCTCCTCTCCTGGCTCGGGAGTGCATGAGCGGGCGAGGTGGCGAGAGTCAGAGGCCTGGTCATCCTCGTGCCCATTCCTCATGGTCCCCAGGGCCCAGACCTGCCTCCCCAGAGTGACGGGCAGACGTGAGAGCAGCAGGAAGGTGCAGGGATGCTTCCCGCCCTGAGTCCACCCCATCTGCTCGGCAGCCCGAGTGGACAAAGGTCATTGCCGAGGTCACCCCTAGAACACCAGCCGGAAGGGAGGCTGGTGTGAGTGCCCGTGGAGGAGGGAGCTCTCAAACCGCTGGAGGCCAGGGGGACAAGCGGGGTCTCAGCTCGCGAGCTGCACGCCCGGTGGGGCCGATCCCCAGCCCTCCTCTGCGTGCCTGGCTGCTTTCTTCTCTTCTCCCCGTACGTGGGCGCCCAGGCCCCTCTGCCCGGGCTCCGCTCCCCACTCCCACTCCCACTGTCCTGTCTGTGTCTCGTGCCTGTGTCTGACCCTCCCCACTTCCTCACGGCCCCCACTGTCCGCCCCTCCCCTGCACTGGGTCTGGGCCTGGTCTGTGGAAAGCCCTGCCTTGGGGTGAAGCAAGTTCTTTCTCTGTGGTCCCCCAGCACGTGGCCCTTCTCTTGACTGAGCGTCATGAATGCTGTGACTTGTCCTCAGAGCCGGGGGCGGTGGGCTCTTTTCACGCCCTCTGTAAAGGTAGCATCCCCCGCCTTCAGGTGTGTCCTGCTCTCAGCAGCTACCTGTCCGGACCATTCTCAGACTGCTTGGGGCGTCCCTAGTGCCCGGGTCTCCCTCTGACATGCTGACCCCGTTGTTTGCTGCGGGGACAGCGAATAGGGGCTCCCCAAGGCAGGCTGTGCCACGGCGGCTTTGTGCACCGCTGGCTCCTGCGTGCCCACCTGCCTTCCTCCCAGGTGTTTGCTGGGTGCCCAGTGTGTCCAGGCCCCGAGCGGAGTTCTGGGTAAGCCCAGGGAGACGGACAGGCCCTGGCCTGTGGGGGCTGCATGCTCAGGGGGCGGACATTGGCTACACGCACCCATGTCAGGTGGGAAGAGTAGAAGGGCTCCAAGGGTGGGCACACGTGGGGCGTGAGGGCTTGGTCGGGGTCAGGAGCTGCTGGCGAGGTCAGGGGTGGCTTCCTCGAGAAAGTGAGCCTGAGCTGAGGTCGGGCCAGAGCGGAGGAAATGTGTCCTGAGCTGAGGTCGGGCCCAGAGCGGAGGAAATGTGTCCTGAGCTGAGGGAGCAGGTTCGTCAGTGCGAAGGGACTGTGGTATCCACTGGGGGATGGTTCCAGACCTCGCCCCCGCAACCCCTCAGGGATGCCCAAATCCTCAGATGCCCAAGACCCTTATATAAAATGGCTTAGAATTTGCACATAACCTACATACGTCCTCTCATATACTTGAAAACATCTCTAGATTAATTATAATGCCTAATACAAATGCTGTGTAAATAGTTGTTATACTATATTGTTTAGGGATCAACTTTCTGGAGTTTTTTCCCAATTAAAAAAATTTTTAAATGTATATATTTTTTATATCAGAGAGAGGAAGGGAGAGGGAGAGAGGGATAGAAACATCAACGAAGAGAGAGAATCATGGATCGGCTGCCTCCTGCACACCCGCTACTGGGGATCGAGCCCGCAACCCAGGCCTGTGCCCTGACCCAAATCGCACCGTCGGCCTCCTGGTTCATAGGTCGACGCTCAACCGCTGCCAACACCGGCGGGCTCCCCCCAGGATTTCTAACCTGAGGGTGGTTGATGTGGGGATGTGGAGCCGGAGGAGCCGGAGGGCTGACAGGATGAAGGCGGAGCCGAGGCCTCTGGGGGCTGTGGGGCTGTTCAGGACCCCGGGGAACATCTGGTCCACAGCCCCGAGCGCTCAGCAGCCCCGCCCTCATCTCCCCGGTTTGGACGGCCCAGGCTCTCCACTTCGCAAACACGCGTTTTGTTTTTAAAGAGCTTCACTGCCATAGAATCACTTACCATAAAACCCGCCCCTTTTAGGTGTACCCCTCATGGCCTGAAGTATGTGAGGGTGCTGAGGCAACCACCACCGTTCTCTAATTGCAGAACATTTGCATCACCCCAAAAAGATGTGTTAAGTCACTCCCCCTCCCCCCAACTCCTGGCAACAGCCCATCTGCTTTCTGTTTTATGGATTTGCCTGTTTGGGGAACATTTCATGTAAATGAAATCATAATAATAGTGGCCTTTTGTAACTTTCAACAAGTTTTTTTTTTTAACGTTTTTTCCCCTTAATTAGCAAAATCTCCTTACTTCTTGGAGGGGAGGTTGAAGGGGAAGCATCACAGCCTTTTCGGTGTCTCCCCTTCAACCTCCCCTGCAGACACTCTGGGCCCCACCACCCTCCCAGCCCCCACTCCTCTGGGCCCTTCGGAGAAATGGGAATTCTGATTGGTGCCTGGTCTTTGCTCACTTTGGTTTATCCTCGGGCATTCTTTCTTTTTAAAAAAATATTTTTTATTGATTTCAGAGAGGAAAGGAGAGGGAGAGAGAGAGAGAAACATCAATGATGAGAGAGAATCAATGATCAGCTGCCTCCTGCACGCCCCACACTGGGGATCGAGCCTGCAACCCAGGCTTGTGCCCCGACCGGGAATCAAACTGTGACCTCCTGGTTCATAGGTTGACATTCAACCACTGAGCCACACCGGCCGGGCTGTCCTCAGACATCCTGTCAGCTCTTTTCTGCTAATTTCTCAGTGGCTGCCCCTCAAGCTCCAGTCCCTGAGCCTCTCTCTAGAGGGTCCTACCCTGTGGTCAACCATGTGGGCCCGGAGCTGGGTTCGAATCCTGATGTTGGCCCTCCTCATGAGCTGTGTGACCTTGGGACATGATACCAGGGCCCAATGAGATGGTCCGTCTATGGGTGCTACCACCCCCTTCACAGGGAAGAGTTTGGATTTGGATCCGGGGCGGATTCTGGTCCTGGCTTTGCCGCTGGCTGGCTGTGCGGCCACAGGAAGTCACTCCGGTCGGAGCCTGCCTTTCGCGGTGTCGGAACAGGCTGGGAAGTGTGGCTTCGTGGCTGTTGGGCAGGTCAGTGGTGAGCGTGGACAGCTCACAGATGGTGAGCTGAAAAGCGCTGGGCCTTGTGAGGGCCGCTCCTGCGCCCGGTCTCCTGTCAGCCTCACGGTCTGACACACGCAGGCCTTCCTGGTCTTCTCCACGTTGACCTCTGAGGAAAGCCCGTCCCGGGCCCCTCCACCTCGCCGCCTTGGTGCTGGCTCCCAGCCTCGCCGTCGGAGCGCGGCTCTTCCTGAAACCAGGCTGTGGTGGAGTGAGGGTGCTGCCCTGGCCGGCGTGGCTCAGTGGTTAGAGCATCGGACTTCACACCGAAGGGTCTCGGGTTCGATTCCCGGTCAAGGGCATGTACCTGGGTTGCAGGCTGTTCCCCAGCCCCAGTTGGAGCACGTGTGGGAGGCAACCAATCAATGTATCTCTCTCACATCGATGTTTCTCCCTCCCTCCTTATCTCCTTTCCACTCTCTTAAAAAAAAAAAAATCAGTGAAGAAAATATCCGTAGGTGAGGATTAACAAAACAAAAAAATCGAGTGAGGGCTGTGGGGGTCAACCTGGTGGGCGGCTGAGTTACAATCCTAGGTTTGCCACTTGCTGGGCAGGTGACCTTGAGCTGGTTGCTTAACCAAGGCTTAATCTCTTGGAACCTCAGTTTTTCTTCCTGTGAAATGGGCATAATAATAGTACCTGCCTCAGGATTGGGGGGTTCACAGGGAAGAAACCCCTCCCCGCTGGTGAAGCCGACTCAGTAACGGGGCTCGTGAGGGCTGCAGGAGACCTCTCAGGCCTCCCCCTGGTGAGTGGCAGGTGGAGATTTTGTGGGAGCACTCAGGCCAAAGGCCCCCTTCTCAGTCCTCGAGCACCTGGCTGACCCAGGCCACAGAGGCCACAGGTCTTGGTCTGGCCACCAAGGGGGGCTGGGCTACAGAGGGTGACCCTCCCTGGACGTCGGCAATGAGCCCCAGGTGATGTCCTGGTGGCTTCGAGCTCCCCCTCCTCTGGGCCGTCCCTGGAGCCGGGGCCCAGCACACAGAGGAGGAAACCCGGGGCGTGGCGCAGCTGAGGCAGTCCAAGGTTGTCGGAGGGTAGGGTGGTGTCTGCCTGGGGGTCCACGCCGTGGCAGAAGGACTCGGATGCAGAAACGTGGCAGCGGAGGCAGGGCCGGCTGGACAGGCCAGGCCTGGTCAGAGGTCACGGATCCAGGAGTCAGGTCTCCTGGGAGAGGGAGCATGTTGGGGACAGTGTGGGGTTCTCTCTGGGGCTGCCCCTCTGGCCTCTGGCTGTTTTCCTGAGGCCCAATGGCTCCCCAGGCCCTCTCGCCTCCCCAGCTTGGTAACGCCTCCCCTGGCCCCTGGAGAGCCTTCCTTCCCTGAGGAGGCGCTGAGGCCGGCCAGCGGGGCAGGAGGTGAGCAGCAGGCTGTCGGCGTTGATGGGGCAGCTGAGAAAACATCTGTGCAGGGCGGCCCCGCCCTCTGGGCGGCCCCTTCCGCCAGGAGATGGAACTGTCAGGCCCCGGCTCCCTGCAACCCCAAGGCTCCTCTGCACCAGGCCCGTGACTCGGTTTCTCTGGCTGACACCTGCGTGGTCCATGCCCAGCCTGGTCCCTCCTCCTCCCTGGGGTTGACACCGAGCTGGCCTGGAGCCCCACAGCCGCCTGTCGGGCGCCTGCCTCGTGCGGCTCTGCACGTGGAGTGTGCCGGCTGCCCGTGCGGGTGCTGGAGGTGGATATGGGCACCTACTGTGTGCTGGGCACCTGCTGGGCCTGGGCCGGTGACGAGCAGTAGAGAAGGCCCCTCCCTCTTCCTACCGACGGAGAGCCATGGTGGGTGCCTCTGGGCTCCCTCCCGGGCAGTCCCTTCTCTCTGGGGAGGCTCACCCGCAGCCCCCACTCTGCCCTCACTGCTCTGAGCCGCAGGCGTCTCCCATCTGAGTCCTCTGGGTGCCTCTGTCTTTTTTGCTCATTGTTTTCCTGACTCAGGGACTCCTGGCCCCACCCCACCCCACCCCCCACCCCAGCCCTCCCCTCTGGGCAGCTTCTCGTTTCCCAGCCCCCACAGGAGCTTGCCTGCCGGGGTGCTGTCACCCACCCCATGGATGGTTTGCGCCTGACCAGCCACCCCAGTGTGGAGCTGCGTCCCCTGCTGCCCTAGATAAACCAGGAGGTGACTGAGTGTCTGACACTCTGACCAAAGAGTGATTTACAGCCCCTCCCTCAACCCCCACCCAGCTCTCGGCCCCCTTGGTAGGCACCTCCGATTGGGGCGCCCCTCAGAGTTCTGGGCAGAGCCCAGAGCACCCAGGGTTCCGATTGTGATGCAAGGACACCGGAGCCTGGCTGCCGGCAGGTGGCAGGTGGGCATCCTGACCCCCGGTGAATGCTGGGAAACCCACTTCCGCTGCATCGAGTCCGAGTGAGTCCGAGTGCCAGGCAGCGCGCTGGGGACGCGAGGTCAGAGCACCCCCAGCCCGCGCCGAGGACACAGCCTGTCTGGGCCGCCCGTTCACAAATGGGCCGTGCTGGGGTGATTTCTGGGGGAGGGCTCTGGGGAGGGGGGACCCCAACCTTTCAAAAGGAAATAGACCCGCCTGTTTGAGGGTGAAGGGAGTGCAAAAGGCACACACATTCTTTGAGACTTAAAAATAACTGAAAAGCATAGAGTCGGTCATATAATTCTATAGTCCAGAGGCGTCCCCTTTGTGGTACTGCTCCCGGTTTTGTTTTGGGTTTTCTTCGTGTTGAGACACGTTTCCCTGTCATTCAAGCTCCCGGCAAACAGCTAATGGTGCACGCCGGTCTGCGTGCCCGCAGGCTGCCCCTTCCCCGAGGCCGGCGCTCAGGTGACTCCAGTTCTGTGGCTCAGGAATGAAACGCTGCCTGTGCCAACTGTTCCTCATTCCCCTGGGGCCACGTGCGGCTCTTGGGGCCCTTGAGTGTGGCTCTTCCACAAAATACCACGGCCTGGGCGAGTCTATTTTGAAGAAGTGGCATTAGAAGAAGTTTAAGTTTAAAAAATTTGGTTCTCAAAAGAAATTTCCATCGTTGTGCTGTTGATGTTTGGCTCTGCGGACTGATGAGTTTGCCGGGCGCTGCCCTGTGGGGCCAAGGCACCGAGCACCCCTCCCATCAGGCTCGGCAGACGGGGTCTCGGGAGCGTGCAGAGTGGCATGAGCTTTGCCACCTGCGTGGCCCATGGCCCAGCACATTGCTGGGGGGGGCGGGGGGCGAGGCTGTAGGAATGGACCCTCCGGCTCTCCTGGCTGTGCCCTTAGGGAACCCCCCCCAACACTGGTCTACCCGGAGGGCGTGGGAAGCCAGGTTGGGCCTCCCAGCCCCCCTCTGGGTCTGTGTTTTGGAATCCTTGTCCCCAACCATGAGTGACAGCTCTGTGTCAGGGCCTCTTCCTCAGAGGCGGGCGGAGCCCATGGCCGCTGCCTCCCCACCGACCCAGAGCGGCAGAGGCCCGACAGCCAGTGGTTCAGCCGCCTTCTCCGGGCCCGGAAGACGGAGCCCTGGTCCTGATGCCGCAGGCTGTTGATGGCCCCTCAGCCGTTCGAGTCTGGAGATCGCACACACACCCCGGACACCCCAGGTCTGGCCTCTTTGGAAAGGTCGGAAGGTTGGCGACACCGAGCCTGTGTCCTCCTGGCCCCGTCCACAGGTGCACGGTGGCTGCCTCCTGCAGGGGGTCTTGGGGGTCCAGTCCACACTGCCCCTCACCTGCCTCACCTGGTGGCCCTGCTGTTTAGCGGTGGAACAGTGTTCCGTGGCCGCTGTGAAAGCCACACCCTGACCCTCCTCAGGGTGAGTCCAGGGCGTGGGGTGCACATCCCAGAATGCTCTGCAGGGAAAACTGCAAACGTGCTCACGTCAGAGTCAAAGTCCTTGTGTGCATGTTGGGTTCTTTTCCAAGGAGAGGGTCTGCGGCCAGCTGGAGGTCGGCTCCCGGGAGGGTCGCCATCCTGGGATCTGCCCGCTGGGGGCTGGTTTCCCTGGCCAGGGCTTCCGCCGAGCCAGGTCACCCTCGCCTCCGGATGGGGAGCACACCCCCTTCTCACCCAGCCGCAACTCCTGCAAGGCATGCTGGGAGCTGGGGTGGACGCAGGTCCCAGATGTGCCCTGCTCACTGGCGGACCCGTCTCCGCAGGCAGCCTCACCAGGAACCACTCAACGTGGAAAGTTCTAGGGGCTGGGCACGGACGGGTCCTGGCTTTCTAGTGCCTACCGTTTATACAGTCCGGGGAGCCTTTTAAGAGAAAAGAACATAAAGTTACAAATGCAGGAGCAGGTCAGGCCTTGGCGGGGGCCTGTGCAAGGCACGCATCCTGAGGGGCCGCCTCCCGGTGAGCTGCGCCTGGCCTGAGCCCGGAGGGTGCAGGGGTCGCCACATCAGCTGCATCTGCCCGCACACTGGCCTGGGAGCTCAGGCCGCTGGGTCCTGGGTGGGAGAGGGTGCTGAAGGCTGGCAGGCCCAGGCCAGGTGTCTCTCGCCCGGAGTCCCAGGCGTGGCCGGATGCTCGGACACGGAGGGCTGGGCCGAGGCCTGGGTGTGGGCTGGAGGGGAGCAGGGCTCATGGTGACCCTGGCTCTGTGCTGGCAGGTGGAGAGCCTGAAGGAGAAGCTCATCAGCCAGGCCCAGGAAGTGAGCCGCCTCCGATCAGAGCTGGTGAGGCCACCAGCGCATCCCGCCCCGCGGGGGCGGCGTCCCGTCTGGGAAATGCTCCTCACAGGCCCTCCGAGGCCACGGGCCCCCCGGGGCGGGAGGTGAATTCTCCCCTGGGATGTAAAACAGGAGTGTGAACTCTGCATAAATATGACGTGTGACTTTCACACTCAGGAAAATAGGGTGATGGATGGGGGTGATGGGGTGGGTGCGCCGGAGCAGTGCCTGTCTCACCGCCCCCTCCATCTTTCTCTCCTGGCTTCATCTTTTTTTTCGTGAGCCCCTTCTCTCCTCCGCTCGCCTTCCTTTCTCTTTTCTCCTGTCTTTCTCCCCACCCCCTGCCCTTGCACACACTCTGCCCCCCCTTGCTCCCCCCTGACGGGCCCTGGCCACATGCCCCCTGGGCTGACTCCGCAGGGAGGCACGGACCTGGAGAAGCACCGGGACCTGCTGATGGTGGAGAATGAGCAGCTGAGGCAGGAGATGCGGCGCTGCGAGGCCGAGCTGCAGGAGCTGCGTGCAAAGCCGGCGGCCCCCTGCGCGGGCTGCGAGCACAGCCAGGTGAGCCCAGGGCCAGGGGGTCCCCGAGGGCCCATTCCTAACAGGGCACCAGCTCCTCACAGGGACCCTGCCGGCTTGTCCGCCTGTCTGTCTGCCTCACACGGGTCCCGGCCTGTCCCCGTCTGCAGGAGAGCGCCCAGCTCCGGGACAGGCTGGCCCGGCTGCAGCTGGAGGTGGCGGAGAACAAAAGCGTGCTCTCCGAGCTGAACCTGGAGGTGCAGCAGAAGACCGACCGGCTGGCCGAGGTGGAGCTGCGGCTCAAGGACTGCCTGGCCGAGAAGGCGCAGGAGGAGGAGCGGCTCAGCCGGCGCCTGCGCGACAGCCACGAGACCATCGCCAGCCTGCGGGCCCAGTCGCCGCCCGTCAAGGTGGGAGCCTGGGCTGTGCTTCCGCGCTGGGCCCCTGGTGCCCGGGCAGGGCTGGCATCAGGAGCAGGCGTGAGTGCTGAAGGCGGCGCTCCAGGTCTGCCCTCAGTCTCTGGCCTGGCCGCCCTCTTGCTCTCCAGGGCCAGCCACGGGGTAGGCATCTGGCAACCGATGCTTGAGGTGCCGCCGCAGGCCAGGCATGGACATAGGGCATCACTGGGTGCCCTCATCTTTGCTCTCCTCGGTTCTGTGCCGAGGCCGGGGCCACAGCGGGGCTCGTAGGGGCTCATTAAGAGGAGAAGACTCAGGGCCCCGGCAGCCATCTGGGAAGGCAGGGCCTTGCCGCGTCTCTGTTTTTCTCAGGGGCTCTTGTGGGATGTCCCGGAGGGTCCCCTCCCCCGGCCAGCTGAGTCTCAGGGCCTCAGGGTGAGGTCGAGGCGCACTCACACTCCCACGCTCCCCGCCCTCGCCCGCAGTACGTCATCAAGACGGTGGAGGTGGAGTCGCCCAAGACGAAGCAGGCCCTCAGCGAGTGCCAGACCCGGAACCAGCACCTGCAGGAGCAGGTGGCCATGCAGAGACAGGTGCTGAAGGAGATGGAGCAGCAGCTGCAGAGCTCGCACCAGCTGACCGCACAGCTGCGGGCACAGGTGTGCAGGCGTGTGGGGTGCGCGTGGCGGGGGGCAGTGCGTGCACGCAGCAGAGGCCGGCCTTTCGTACGGGGCCACAGCCCCGGGCTCTGGGCCCCCCTCTGCCCGCTGACGGTGTGAACAGGGGCCAGTTTTGTCGGAGTCTCTGTTTCCTCATCTATAAAATGATGTGATCACACCTCACGGTGAGGCTCAGGGACCGACTCGCAAGAGGCTCTTCTCACAAAGGCCTCGGGCTCCGCACACCCGCTCTCGGAAGGGTGCTCTAGTCGGTATCCTAGCAACACGCTCCCCTGGGGTGTGCACACCTGTCAAGTGCCAGGACCCAGCTGGTGCTAGAGCAACGTAGGGCAGTAGCTGCATGGCGCGCACGGCTCCGTGCGGGAGAGATGGCCATGCTGCCCTTCTCCTGTGCGTGTGCGTGTGCATGTACCTGTGTTCAGGTGTGTGGCGGGGAGGGGGTAAGAAGAGACAGGGCTTCTTTCTGGCAACTCCCCCTCCCCCCCAGCCCCATGTACTGAGCCTCTGGCCTTGGCCGCCAGATCGCCATGTACGAGGCGGAGCTGGAGCGGGCGCACGGGCAGATGCTGGAGGAGATGCAGTCCCTGGAGGAGGACAAGAACCGGGCCATCGAGGAGGCCTTCGCCAGGGCCCAGGTGGAGATGAAGGCCGTGCACGAGAACCTGGCAGGTGAGCCGCCACCTGGGCCCTGGCCCGCCCCGCGCTGCAGCCCCCCACCCCGTGCGCCTGACACCCCTCCCGTCCCATAGGCGTCCGGACCAACCTGCTGACGCTGCAGCCAGCGCTGCGGACCCTCACCAACGACTACAACGGGCTCAAGCGGCAGGTGCGCGGCTTCCCCCTGCTGCTGCAGGAGGCCCTCAGGGGCGTCAAGGCCGAGGTGAGTGCCCGCCATGGGGTGGAGCTGGGAGAGGCCTTGAGCCCTTGGGCACAGGCCGCATCCACCCAGGTGCTCTTCCAAAATGCAGACCGAGCCCCAGACAACTGTGCCCCCCTCCTCCCCACACACACGCACACACTGCCACCCCAGACCCTGTTTGAAAGTCTGCTCAGGGGCAGGCATTTGGGCATTTGTTCTATTCTGCCTCTTGAACCCTAACATGTTACAGATACCCTCATATTTCAGACATGCTGCATACGTCCTCACAGCTGCTAGCTTGAATTTCAGTTTTGCAAGCTGCGCTTGTTGGATGTGAGAATAGCCAGTCTCTCACGTGCCTCCCACACGCTGAGCCTTTTATAGCCGTCGGCTCCTTGCATCTCAATGATGGCTCTGCAGGGTAGCGAGACTGATGTATGTTAGAAAATAGTTCTTTCAAATATGTCAGTAAAACATGGACATGGTAGAAAGAAGGGCATCAGATGAGAAGGAAAGGACTCTGCCGCCCTGCTCCCCGAAGGCGGCCTCGGTGCCAGCAGTTCCCGGGTGCTCTGTGCCCTCTTGGCCACAGGGCAGCATAGGAGCATGTGCCGGCATCTCGCTGCTTCCCCTGTGAAATGCAGCGTGGAGATCTTTGCCTGCCAGCTCCTACAGATCCACAAGTTAGATGGTGTTCGCCCCACTTTACAGATGGGAAAACTGAGGCTTGAAAACATTGAGCCCGTTGCCTCGGGTCCCCAGCTACTCAGGGTGGAGCTGGGATCTGGGTCCAGCGGAAGCTGAGGTCGAGGGCGGTGCTGTGGGTGAGGCCGAGATGCCGCTCTTTGCTTGTGCAGCCGGGCAACCTTGACCTGTTGGCTCAGCCTCTCGGGGGCTCAGTTTGCTTCTTTGTACAATGGAGCTGGTAGCAGCACCCCTCCTCCCCAGAGGGGACTCAGCCCAGGGCGGGGGACAGTGCTCAGCCAGCCGGGGGGCAGGCAGTCTGTGGCGCTGCCCCCGACGGTGCTGCGTGTCCCCCCAGATCGGCCAGGCCATCGAGGAGGTCAACAGCAACAACCAGGAGCTGCTGCGCAAGTACCGCCGGGAGCTGCAGCTGCGCAAGAAATGCCACAACGAGCTGGTGCGGCTGAAAGGTGACTGCGGGGCGGGCGGGGGGGGCGCCGCACGGGGGTCCTCCGCCTGGCTCAGGGGCGATCCTGCCCCTCCCCACGGCCCCAGCACCACTCCTTGGAGCTCTGCCCTGTCACTGAGGAGCTATTGTCTTTCCGTCTTTGAGGATAAAGCAACGGAGACGGAGCAGTCCGGGCCTGGATCTGTCCAACCCCGAGGCCCTGCAGGGCCCACAGCAGGCCTCCCCGGGCCTGGGTGCTGAGTGGCTGCCACGCCACCGGTTCTGACCTGGGGCCGGGCCACGCCTGAGGTTTCACCTTTCACCGCACCAAGGCCGGGGCCCCGGTCCTGTGCCAGGTGCTGCTGCAGACACGGAGACCGGGCTGTGGGCCCACGGGCGCCATCCCCGCCTCACGGCGCTCACTGCAGCTGGGAGGGCAGACCGTGACCCTCCATCAGCCAGGGAACCACGACGGGTTCTGATGCCAGGGCTGGGGAGGAGGGGGGTTGGGGCTTCCTGGAGGAGGCAAAGCTAGATCTGAGACCTGGGCGGGAGTTGGCGTGGACAGGTGGAGGGAAGGTGGACCCAGGCGAGCTGTGGTGGGGAGTGTTCATTCCAGGGGCACCGGGATCCCACCGAAGGGCTTGAAGATCCATGCCTCCAGGCACCCGCCCCCTGAAGGCAGCCTCTCTGCCAGCCATTCCCAGGGTGCTCCCCTCCTCCTAGCCACACGAGCCCCACCATTGACCTTGCTCCCTGTCCCCAAGGGGAAGCTCCCACCCTCCACTGGTTTGCGCAGGAAGAAGATGTACCAGTAAGGGAATTCATACTATAGTGTGAGTGACTGATACCAGCTGTGTGGCCCTGGGGGCCTTGCTTAGAAGGCAGGAGGCTCCTGAGCCACTAGCCTGCTTAGGATTCCAGCGGGCACCAGCATGGAAGCCGTCTGGTCTTGACCCAGCCTGCCCCTTCCTGCCTCCCCCACCCAATCCAGGCAACATCCGGGTGATTGCTCGTGTCCGGCCAGTCACCAAAGAGGACGGGGAAGGACCTGAGGCGACCAACGCAGTGACCTTCGATCCCGACGATGATTCCATCATCCACCTGCTGCACAAAGGGAAGCCCGTGTCCTTCGAGCTGGACAAGGTCTTCTCCCCAAGGGCCTCCCAGCAGGACGTGAGTGTGGCTCTCAGGTGGGGTGGGGAGAAGGGACCGAGAGCCATGGAGAGAGGGGGACACAGAGACGCTCACCAGGAAAGGGAGAGATGTGGGGGGACAGAAAGCAGTGTGAGCGTGGGGGAGGCAGGATGGAGAAGCCTGGGCGTCAGGGTCCCTCCTTCCCTCTGGAGAGAAGAGGGTGGGAGCTAAGACAGGGCCTTCGAAGCCTCTGCTGGCTAGGAGAGATCCAGGCACAGTCCCTCCCACCCACGTGGCCCCGCCCACCCTAGAGGCTCCGCCCACCCACGTGGCTCCTCATAGCCACATGACCCTGGCCAGCTTTGAGCCGGGTCCCTCCAGCCTGTGAGAGGCTGGGGTCTCAGCACCTGCTCTTGTCTCATTTCTGCCAGGGCCAACCTGCCAGGCCTGTTTTGCCTGTGCTCTGCTCTATGCCCGGCCCTACCTTTGCCCCCGTCCTCTGCCCACTGGCAGGCAGGCAGGCGGAGGAGGTGCCAGGCATGTGACTGGCCTCTGCCTTCATTTGGCTGCGCCCTCTAGGGGCGGGGGCGGGTCCCTGCGCTCCAGGGCTGGGCGGCCCTTGCTCAGTGTTGGCGGCCGTTGGCACTGCCCTGTCTTCCCGTCCGTCGTTCGGCAGCGAGGTCACCATCGGTGTCTAGTGCCACTGACTCTCCACAGTGAGCGGTGTCCACGGTCACGTGACGTGTTATGGCTAAAGGAGGGAGCGGTCAGGGCGAGGGGCCGGACTAGGAGCTGGGGGGACCCTGGTCCCAGCCCCACACCCTCCATCCCATGTCCCCTCCCCAGGTCTTCCAGGAGGTGCAGGCCCTGATCACCTCCTGCATCGACGGGTTCAATGTCTGCATCTTCGCCTACGGCCAGACGGGTGCTGGCAAGACGTACACGATGGAGGTGGGTGCCCGCTGCCTGGGGTGGGGTTCAGACAGTGAGGACCGCCCCTTGCTGCCATGGGTGGGGCTCAGGGTTCTGCGTGGTGTGTTCTGCCTCACTCGGTCTTCACAGCCCCCCGTCACCAGGGCCTGAAGAGGGGCGCCTTGCCCGAGGCACTGGATGGCCCGGTGGTCGGGGGGGGGGGGGCGCCTTGCCCGAGGCACTGGATGGCCCGGTGGTCGGGGGGGGGGGGCGCCTTGCCCGAGGCACTGGATGGCCCGGTGGTCGGAGGCAGGGGACAGCCACCACACAGGAGGGTCTTGGCTGAAGTCAGAGTCGGTCCGGACCGGCTCTCAGGGAACTGACGGGGCTCCGCCGTGTGGCTGGGCCGGGGCTGTCAGGGTGAATGAGGGCAGGTCTCCGCCCCGGAGGAGGTCCCGGCCCGTGGGAGAGACTGGCCCTGAAGACTCCTGGGAGCCCTGCTCTGAGCTGCCAGCTCCCTGCTGGGGCTGTCCCCTTCCCTGGGGACCAGCATCTACGGGAAGAGGCCTGACTGTAGATGAAAAAGGAAGCCCCCCCCGCCCACCGGGTGTCTGGTTTGTCAGCATTTCCCTGGCTCTTCACGGGGCGGTTTCCTGGGTAGAGACGGAGGCCGTGTCCTGGTGTCGGGACCAGAGGAGAGAGAAGGCCCTTTGGTGGGAGGGGCCGTCAGAGGGGAAGCGAGAGCCAGGTGAGATGTCCTTTCAGAAAGGCCGGGAGCTCCCCCTGGGCCTCCCCTCCACCACCTGGAGCCCGGCTCACGGCCTCCCTGATGTCGGCCCAAGGTGGGCAGCGGCAGGGAAATGGGGTCCCCTGTCCCTCCCGGGCGGCTCGCCGGGGCCAGGTACACATCTGGCTCCTAGCAGCCGTGTGCTGTCCCCAGCCGGGCGTTCCACCTGGCGCCCTGCTCTGTCTAGGGCAGTCCGGCAGGGTGGTACCATTTTAAAGGTGGGAAACTGAGGCCCAAGGAGGTGAATGAAGTTGCTTGCAATTGGGCGAGGGGTTTGGGGACAGACCAGCCTGCAGACGGAGGGCGCTGGGGGCCACAGGCACCCTGTGAGCATCTGCACGGGCCACCCCTCGTGGTGGGAGGGGCCCAGCTCACGGGGCCTTGCTTCTGCCCCCAGGGAACCCCTGAGAACCCAGGCATCAACCAGCGGGCCCTGCAGCTGCTCTTCTCCGAGGTGCAGGAGAAGGCCTCCGACTGGGAGTTCACCATCACCGTCAGCGCGGCCGAGATCTACAACGAGGCCCTCAGGTTTGAGGCTCTGGGGGCGGGAGGGGGCGGGGGGGGCCGGGGGGGCGGTCATCAGGTGTGAGGCCCTCAGGTGGGCGGCCCTGGGGTGGCACAGGCCTCCGGGGAGCCAGGTGGGATGGGAATGTGGAGTTTTCTTGAAGGAGTGGGGGGCTGTACACCAGGACGCGGCTCAGAGGGTCTGCTGGCTCCAGGCCCCGCCCCCACCAGCGGGCAGGGAGGAGGGCGCTCTCTCTGCTCACCTGAGGAGTTCCTTTCCCCTGGAAGCTGCCCCATACCTGCAGGCTGCCCGGGCGTGGCAAGTGAGAGAGGGCTGTGGGGGGCCTGCCCACGGGGGCCGGTGCACTGTGGGGGCAGGAGGAGCGCCGCCGCAGGCCTCTTGGGGGACAGTTGGTCTGCGCCCTCCAGTGGGCTGAGTGCAGGGAGGAGCTGGAGAAGGAGGGGCTTAGCCCAGTGTCCAGGAAGGGGTGTGGTGGGATGGGGGACACTCCAGGTTTGGGGCAGGTGCAGAGCCAGCAGACACGGGAGGAGAGCGTGACTGTCGTCCCCTCCACCCCCACCCGGCAGGGACCTGTTGGGGCAGGAGCCCCAGGAGAAGCTGGAGATCCGGCTGTGCCCCGACGGCAGCGGGCAGCTGTACGTGCCGGGGCTGACGGAGTTCCGGGTGCACAGCGTCGACGACATCAACAAGGTGTGGGCGGGGGGACGCGCGGGGAAATGTGGGGAGACCCCGCCCAGAGCTTTCTGAGCCTGTTTCCTCCTCGTACAGTGCAGAGGGCGGCACCCCTCCAGGGGTACTTGGGGACGGGGCGATCCCAAGGCCCCACTCGAGCCCTGTACCTCTGCCCCGCCCGCCCCAGGTGTTTGAGTTCGGCCACACCAACCGCACCACGGAGTTCACCAACCTGAACGAGCACAGCTCCCGCTCGCACGCCCTGCTCATCGTGACGGTGCGCGGCGTGGACTGCAGCACCGGCCTCCGCACCACGGGTGAGTGAGGGCCCGGGGCGGCCTGCCCAGCCCCCCCACACCCGCCTCTGGGGCGCCCTTGACCTGCCCAGCGGCCTCCCACAGGGAAGCTGAACCTGGTGGACTTGGCCGGCTCGGAGCGCGTGGGCAAGTCGGGCGCCGAGGGCAGCCGCCTGCGGGAGGCGCAGCACATCAACAAGTCGCTGTCGGCCCTGGGGGACGTCATCGCCGCGCTGCGCTCCCGCCAGGGCCACGTGCCCTTCCGCAACTCCAAGCTCACCTACCTCCTGCAGGACTCGCTCAGCGGGGACAGCAAGACCCTCATGGTGGTGCAGGTGAGGGCCTCGGGGGCTTGGTCAGCACCGAGACCGGGGCCCCTTCTGGGTACCCAGGCTGTGCAGGGAAGGGACCCTTGTCCTCAGCCGCTCCAAAGTCGGTGACCTGCACCCCGACAGGGCCACACACCCCGTGCGCCTCCCGAGGTCCTTCCTTTGGGCCGGAGTCCCCTGGCCGTGAGCACCCTCGTTCTGTGGGGGCCGCTGGCCTGGGTGGGGAGTGAGCCCGCTTGTCCCCTAGGTGTCCCCCGTGGAGAAGAACAGCAGCGAGACCCTCTACTCCCTCAAGTTTGCTGAGCGGGTGCGCTCTGTGGAGCTGGGCCCCGGGTCCCGCAGGGCAGAGCTGGGGTCCTGGTCCAGCCAAGAACATCTGGAGGTAGGGGGTGGCCCAGGCCTGCTGGGGCACTGGGTCAGGGGTGACAGCCTGGGGCAGGGGAGGGGTTGGGGGGGGCGAGATGCCAGAGGGGCTGGAGCCAAAACTTGAACCCAAACCCAGGAGCAAAAGTAGTTCTTGGCCTTCGAGGTGCCCGTGGGTCATCAGCCGGCGGGGTGGGCGGGCGCCGGGGGGCGCACAGGTGCTCAGCAGTGACTAGTTCACGTCCTTCCGCGTTACCTCCTTTCACTCACAGTAACGAGCTGGGCCCGTCGTGGCAGCCATTTTGCAGGCGAGGAAGCAGTGTCAGGAGGCTGGGAGGGGAGCGTGGTGGAGGGGTGCAGGGAGCACGACCCCACTCACCTGCCCCCCTGCCCACAGTGGGAGCCGGCCTGCCAGACGCCACCCGCCTCAGCTCGAGCCCATTCGGCCCCCGGCTCTGGGACCTCCAGCCGCCCGGGCTCCATCCGGAGGAGGCTGCAGCCCTCGGGTGAGCATTTCGGGGGCGGGCGGGCGGGCGGAGAGTCACCCCGACAGGCCAGTCACCGCCACGGGACTGCCCTTACCCGACGGGCTTTTTAAAAATTGTCTTTTTAGAAGTTTCTAAAACGTGTCCAGAGCCTGTTTCACAACCTTCCCTGGCCCTGGGCTTTAGCCGGGCCAGATGGTGCTGTGTCCGTTTCACAGAGGGAAACCGAAGAACCCGCCCCCCCCCCCCCAAGGGCTCCTCATGGGCTGGTGACTGGGGCCCAGGACATGAGTGTCCCTGGCTGGGCTCCTGCAATACGCCCGTCACAGCAGGGCTGCGTCACCAGCCCTGAGCCTCAGCTCCGCGGTGGAAAGGGCAGGGCTCACCCCACGTCCTAGATGAGGAGCGAGCCTGGCCAGGGACTGGGATCCAGCCCCCCAGCCCCCAACTTGCCCCACTCGCAGAAAGGCCCAGCCGTGCTTGGGGTACACACACGGGCGGCAGGTCCTGGGGTCCTGGCCCGAGGCCAGCCCGCCAGTGAGACGCCTGTTGCTTTGATTTCAGCCTGAGGCTGGGCTGCCGTCTCCGGGTGAGTGTGGCCGGCGGTCCAGGGCTGCCCGCACCGGACCTCGCCTTGGGTGGTGGGCTGTGCCGGGAGCCTGCTGCTCAGGGCTGGGGCTGTCCTGCTGCCTGCTGTCTGTCTGTGTGCTTCTGCCTGGCTCCCTCCAGCTCTTAACCGGAGGCTAACAAGTCCCCTCCCCCCTGCAGGGAAGTCCAGGCCGCTGCCTGTGTGATGGACGTGTCCGCCCTGCCGTGTCAGGGTCTGGGTCCCGAGGCCTCCCGGGCCTGCTCCCGCCGCAGCTGGGAGCCTCTCGTGTCTCCCGAGATGAGAAACACGTTCCGAAGGCAGCGGTGTCTCTGGGCTGTGCTCTGGGTGCCAGCGCCGTGGGCTGGAAGGGCAGGGCGGCAGGCCCAGACCCCCCGAGAGTGGTCCGTCGTGGGGAGGGCAGCAGTGTTGGGAGGTGGCCCTCGCCCGGGCTGGCCCGCCTCTCCCAGCCTGCAGGGCGCCCTCTGCGGGGGTGGCTGAGGGGCCCCGGGAGGCACAGGGCCCGCCCCGGGCGTGGGTATGGTGTTCGTTGTGTACAGAGCGCGGCCGCCTGCCGGGCCCACCGGCCGGGTCTTTATGGCTGGCAGGAGGCCAGGGGGCGGGGACGCTGCTGCTCCCCCATCCGCCTGGCACCAGGCTCTCTCCTTGCTCACTGGCCTCCTGACCATTTGCTCCTCTGAAAGCCTATGGAGGAACTTTGGGAAGCTTAGCCATTTTTAATATTAAAATAAAAGCCTTTTTGCACACGTGTGGTCTGAAGAACGGTCTTGTGAGCCCCCGGAGCAGGGCGTCAGCCACAGCCCCAGACCTGCCCTCAGGATCGCGCGGCCTGAGCATCCACGGTGGGTACAGCCGGTGCCCCCTCCCCTTGTCACTGACCCATCAACAGTGTCGTCACCTCCGTCTTACAGGTGGGACATGAAGGCTCCTCGGCTCAGCACAACCACGGCTGGGCCCTGGCCTTGTCCAAGTAAGTGAGCGCCACCCTCCCCTAGGGCTTATATAGGATCCGCCCCCCCCCCCCCGCCCCCCGCCATGGGGGTTGTGGACCTAAATTTGGTCCCAGCCTTGAGGGAGCCTGTGCTCAGTGGGGTCCTCCCTCCAACTGGGGCTGAACCCACTGGGTCGGGTCGCTTATCCTGGCCACTAGCACTGAGGGTGCTGCAGGGAGTGAGGTGAGTTCAGAGCCCTCAGGGGAGGATGGGGGACGCTGGTCCAGCCCTGTCTCTGAAGGCCTCCGGGGACGGGGGAGCAGGCTGGGCTCTGGGGCAGCACAGTGGTGGCCGTGTCTGTGAGGTGGGGTCCTGGCATCCTGCAGCTGTTGGCTTGGAGGCATCCACAGGACAGCTGGGAGTGTGGCTGAGACAGGGGGGGGTGATGGGGCCCACCTCTCACCTGTCTCCCAGCCTGTACCTCCCCTGGAATAAGCCTGAATCGGCCCTTTGCTGTTGGCCTGACATTCTGCTGCCCCCTGCTGGCCACACAGCCTGTTGCAGGCCTCTGCCTGCAATCCTGCACCTGGGAGAGCCGCGGCGAGATGCCCCTTCGGGCAAGAAAACCAGGGAATAGTTACAAATTTAATAAAATTTGTCTTATAAATTACAGCAGCAGCCCAGGGCTTGGTTGGCTGCCCCAAGAAGCAAGAATTGGGCAAGCTGGGCAGCCATAGCTGGACAGAAGTTGTCTGAGAGTTCAGGGCTGTGGAGGTGGCCAGTGGGCCAGCGCCGCCGCCTCCGGGATGGCCACAGGGCAGAGGCTCATGGGCCGGTGGGTGCACAGGTAACAGGAGTGGGGGTTGAGGCCAGGCCCCAAGGGCTGCCCGGTGCCCCCACCCATTGGGGTCCTCAGTCCAAACTGGCCATGAGCAGGTGCAGCTCCCGGAAGGCACTGCCGTGGCGGCCGCTCAGGCCCGACTTGCTCCTGACGAGGCCGCTGATGCTCTTGAGCTGCTTATAGCAGAGCCGGCACTTGTGCAGCCTGGGGCGGAGGGGCAGCACTAACCACTCCCGCCCGCTCCCAGGCCGTGCAGGGGACACCAGGGCTCAGGGCAGAACCAGGCTATGGAGGAACCCAAGCTTTGGCTCCCCCCCTCCACCCTGAGTTGGGGTCTTGGTCCCAGGCACAGTGACCTGCATAAGCAGCAGGGCCATCAACAATGGGCTGTGTGCCCTCACCTGGCTGGCACCCCTGCCCCAACACAGGCACACTGCCTGGCCCCTCACCTCACCTCTCCTCCCGGCTGATGTCGACACCCACAGAGGGCGGGGCTGCCAGGATGTCGGTGATGAGGGGCAGGAAGCGCTGTAGGATCAGCTTCAGGGAGGTGCAGCCTGTCTGGACGTAGCTGCAGAGGCAGGCGGATGGAGCAGCCACAGACGATGAACAGCAAGGACAGAGACAGAGGGGCAGAGGGTGAGCGGCCTCTGGAACTTATGGGGGCAGCACCTGGGGACCTGCCCACGCCTCTCGGCCCCTCCCTGCGGGGAGGCGGCGGGCTTCTCTGCGTACCTCTCATACTTGCTCTGCAGGAGCTTCTCGATCTGCGGCAGGACCGTGGTGCACAGGTCCAGCTTCCACAGGGAGCTGGGGAGAGGCCGGGACAGGTGCCCTCAGCACCCAGCCCCGCCCGCTCCGCCCACTCACCCCCTGCGGCACTTACGCTTTCTGGTTGACGATGTTAAGGAGGTCCACCACCACCGACAGGTCATTGATGGCTACGGCCGAGTCCACCGACGTCTGTGCAAACAGAGCGCCCGTCACGGAGGAGTGGGGGAGGGCCCCTGCCGGGTGTGTGTGGCGATGGGCCTCGTTGTGGGGTAGTAATAAAGCCACCGAGATGCTCGGCGAGGCCAGGCCCACGGGTAGGAGTGCAGTAAACGGCACTTGTGATGAGGATGGGAGAAATGGAGTCGACCACGGGGTGGTGACGGGCTGCCCCCCCACCGGCCATTCCCGCGGCCCTCTTCTCGGTTCTGCCCTAAGCCCGGGCAGGCGCTTGCCTTGATGTCGCCCGTGGTCCACACGGCCCTCACGGTGTCCAAGTTCTTGTGGCGGCTGGTGAGCACCACGCACATGGTGTCGTGGCCTTTGCGGATTTGCGACATGGCATCCTCGTCGACCAGCTCTGTCTGCTGGGGGATCTTCACAGCCTGTGGGACAGGCCCGATGCTGGCAGCGAAGCTCTGCCCTCGCCCACGGGCCTCCACCCACTCTTGGGCTGGGCCCCCACTCACAGGCAGGAAGTCGGAGGCCTTCAGCCCGATGGGCTCGTTCCGGGTGGCGGGGATGATGGCAGGCTCAGCCTTGGGCGCGGGGGTGGAAGTGACGACCTGGGGCCAGGGTGGGACCTCGGGCTGGAGGGGTCCGAGGCTCAGCGGGCAGCCGGCCTGAAGGCTCCCTCTCTGCCCCCCAGATGGGAGGCCCCTCACCCTGGCTCAGGGCTCCAGCCCCTCTGAGTCTCACGCCCTCCACCCAGACATACGTTTGGCACCGGGAACTGCGTGTCCATGGCTGGGCTGGGCTTTGCTGCCTCCTTGGCTGTGGCCACGTCTGGAGGCAAAAGGAAAAGATTCCTGGGTCAGGAAGAAGGCAGGGCTCGGGTGGGACTCTGGACGGCATCTGTAACTGGGGGACAGGGCCGGGGGCAGCGGGCAGCTGGGAGGGAAGACGTCAGCAGCGTGGGTCCTAGGGAGGCCTAAGGGCAGGGGCTGGGCTGTCCCCCACTTTCTACCTACCCAATCCCAGGCCTGGCAGAAAGCAGGCGTCTAGCCCTGTGGGTCGATGGGACCAGGGAGCTCCAGGGAGGGCAATCTGCCCGCTCACTAGAATGTGTGCCGGGGGCGCCGGTGGTGAGGGGCTGAAGAGCCCAAGGCCCCCTCTACAGCGGGCCCCGCCTGTTCCTCCACAGCACGTGTCCCATTGCTGGACTCACCTGTGGGCTTGTCTGTGGGCTTGAGAGGAGCACCTGCCTACCCTGTTCACGCTCCACCGCCAGGGACTAGCCTGGGGCTTGGCACACAGTAGGTGCGCCTGAGCAAGCGGCAGAGGCTGAATCTGTGCCAGAGGGGAGGGCAGGGGCTCAGGGGAGAGACTGAGGAGCTGGGAGGCCAGCTCTGCCCCACCCTGACTCACCATCCTCTGGGGGTGCTGGGAAGGGCTCGCTTCTTCGAGGCGGAGTCCGACCTGTAGAGGGGAGACGGGTTGGGGAATCGTGTCAGCTGCCCGGGGTTCCTGAGTCCCTAGAGCTGGGCAGCCTGGGACCCAGGGCCCTGTCAGGACGCGGGGGGTGGAAGGTGGTTTCCAGGCATGCAGCTGCACACCTGCAACCCTGTCCTGGCCCACACCCCCTCAGTCCCGCCCCTTCCCACCCACTCGCCCCTGCGGTGGGCAGGGCACTGAGTGGCTGCCAGGGCTCTGCCGGGGCCTAGAGTTCCTGGGGACAGAGCTGGCCGGGTGTGTGGGGGTTAGCAACTAAGGGAGCTGCACCATTTTACAGGCGGGGTGCTGGGTTCACGGGTGGGAGCCAGGCCTCACTGATGCTGTTCTTGGGCTGGAAGATCTCGTTGTAGTCCTCCGCGTTCTGGATCTCCGCACGAGACTCCCGCTCGTCCCGGTCGTCCTCGCTGCTGGGGCTGCGGCGCTCGCTCTCCGAGTTCTGCTTTACCCTGCGGGCAGCAAAAGGAGGACGGGCCAGTGAGGCCAGGCTGGGCCCCCCAAAACTTTCCCAGGGTCAGACCCGCTTCCTGAGCCCCGAGCCCACCTCTGAGGCTTGCTGCAGGTTGTGCTGGGCCGCTCGTAGATGCGCCGAAGTGGGGCGGTGGGGAGGGGCGGCTGCTGCGTCAGGAGCCGGCTGTCCTGCACGGGGTCCTGGGCCACCGTGCCTGTCCTGGTGACCCGGGTCAGGTCCACCACGTAAGAGGAGACGTTGCTCTGGGAGAAGGCCACGCCTATCTGCAGGAAGTGGCAGAGCAGCGGCTAGGGGATGGGCGGGCAGGATCCCCAGGGCCGGAGTGGGGGCAGCGGGCAGTGGGAGGGTGGGTGCGGGCAGCGGTCTCACCAGCTGGTTGTTGCAGACGGCCAGGTCGGCCACCTTGCCCCAGCTGACGAGGACCACGTCAAAGCAGCGCTCGGGCTCCCAGCCGTAGACGCGCAACGAGTCCTGGCAGCCGCTGTACAGGCAGCAGCCGTCGGGGTTGAAGAGGATGCTCCTGGGCAGGCGGGAGTGGGCCATGGGTCCCCGGAAACGCGGGGAGGCTGCGGGGAGCCCGGGACAGGAGGGAGCAGAAGCAGAGGGAAAGGCCACCCCATCCACACCTCCTCCCCGGGAAGGCTGCCCGCGCCCAGCGGCCTGCGTACCTGACAGGCCCCGGCTCCCCTTCGATGCAGCTCACCACCTGGAATTTCTCCAGGTCCCAGAAGCGGATGGTCCTGCAAAGGCAGCCAGAGCCCTGGCTCCACACAGGCCTTCTCTCCCCTACACATACACCCCACCCCTCAGGGCCATTAGGAGCAATGCCTGGGGCCAGGCAGGGGGAGGGGACACGGTTGGGAGGCCAACATGGGCCTTGGATCTGGACATGCCCTTGAAGGCCCAGGACACAGGCCGGGACCCAAAGTCCCATCTTGGGCTGGCAGTTACCCAGCCTACAGTCTCATCAGGGACAGAGAGACAGATGGGGACAGACAGACACACTCCGCAGAGATGTGAGGAGCGGCGGTCACAGGAGGGCCCCGCTTCTCCTCCTCACCTGTCAGAGCTGCCGGAAGCCAGGAGGTACTCGTTGGGGTGAAACTCCACCACGTTGACGGGCCCCGTGTGGCCAGGGAACTCGGACATCATCTTGCCGGCAGTCAGATCCCAGAGCTGGGAGGGCGGGTGGAGTCAGGACCACCCGCTCTCCCTCCGGTCCAGCCCAAGCTCTGTCCGCACACCACCTTCCCATCTGCACAGCCTGGGACAGCAACCCCAAGGAGGGAGGCGGGGACCAGCCTGAGTGTGACCAGCAGACGCCAGGCCCCGGCCCTGGCCCGGGTCAGGCCGGGAGCTACCTTCACCGTGTGGTCATCTGCAGCCGACGCCAACCACTTCCCGTCGGGGCTGAACCGGAGACACCGCACGGCCTGGCTGTGCCCCTGGGAAGGACAGAGCACCGGGCTCACCCTCGGGGTCTGGCCCAGGGCCTTCCCTCCCCACCGCCCCACGCCACCCCGGCCTTCGACAAGCAGTGCATCCTGAGATGCGGGCAAAGGGGGAAGACGTGTAGGAGACGCCACAGAGGGGCACTTCCCAGGGGGACCATGGACTCCCAGGCCTGCAGAGGCTCCAGGAAATCAAGATGCATGGTCAGAGTCTTATGCCTCTTTTTAGAGTTAAATGCCCCCTCTTCATGTCAAAGGGTCTAAAAACCTCTAAGAATAAAATATAAAAAAATAAAAATCTCTTAAGAATAATTCTATGTTAAACTTAGTGCTTCCAAACTTCTATGCACAAGCAACCCCTCCCCTGGTTTTGGGGGATTCGTGGAGAGCTGGGGGTCCAGGTGGGCCACGCCCAGCACCCTGCTCTGCTCCAGATTCACGTTTCTCACGCTCTCACCCATGTTGGACAGCAATACCTCCAGCCCCTGCCGTGTGGGCACCACCATGCTCCATGCCTGCACGGAGCTGTGGAATGACCACAGAGGGGCCTTCCTTACCCTGTACCGGAAGACGCAGCCTTTCCTCCTGATGTCCCAGAGCTGCGGGGAGAGGAGCAGAGGGGCAGTCAGGACAGGCACAACCAGGCTGGGCCTGTGCTGGGGCGCCTAACGCCTGGACCGGAGGCCAGGGTGTGGCTGTGAGCAGAGAAGGGATCTGGGTGCCTCCAAGTCATTATACCCCAAAATGACAGAAGTCTGGAAACTGCTCACTAAAGCTGGGAATTCCGCTTGGCCGGTGTGACTCTGATTGAGCGTTGACCTATGAACCAGGAGATCATGGTTCCATTCCCAGTTGGGGCACATGCCTGGGTTGTGTGCTTAATCCCAAGTAGGGGGCATGCAGGAGGCAGGTGATCAATGATTCTCATCGTTGTTTCTCTCTCTCTCTCTCTCTCTCCCTTCCTCTCTGAAATCAAAAAAATCAATCATATATTTTTAAAAAAATAAATAAAGCTGGGAATTCCAAGCAGAAATGTCCCATCTCCCTTCTCTGGGAGGGTGTGAATGTTGTCGCACAGAGAAGACGCCCCACAAAGAGCTGAGAACGCCCCCCACTCAGGCAGGACATGCTGGCCCACTGCCAGCCAGCGGGAGACCCAGGGCCGAGAGTGGCATCTCACCTTGATGTTCGTGTCCTGGGAACCCGAGGCCACAAACTCGCCGTAGGGGTGGAAATCCAGGCTGCAGATGTTGGCTTTGTGTCCCACGAGCGTGCGAAGAACTAACGAGAGAAGAGAGGCAGACACGATGGCTAGCACAGAAAGGATGCTGTTTGTGTGCAGCTTTAATACCAACTGAAGAATAACACGACTTTAAAAATTGGGGCGAAAATCAACCAGGGTCCTACCACCCTGACAACTAATTTCCCTCTTTTCCTCCTGAGCGATGACGGCCATTTCTGATTTGCCTGAACCTCCGGAAAATGCATCGCAGCCCCAGCTTCTGCTCTAGGCTGTCCCAGTGTGTTTGAGAGCAAAGGGGGCGGGGATGGCAGGCAAAGGGCAGTGGTGGGCAAAGCACGCCCCCCCCAGGCAGAGCGAGTGGAGGGTGCGCCAGGTGTGGCCCTGGAGGGAGGTGGCTGTGAGGACTGAGGACACGGGGGGACATGCTGGGCCTCAGACCTCAGGGATGGGGGGCAAGTCTGCTGCTGCCCCCAGGAAACCACGACTCCCACCTCCCAAAGTTCTGCAGGCGGCTCCTAGCCCAGCTCAGCCCGCAGGCAAACCGTGTTTGTCTCTGGTCCGAATCAAATCTGCCTCCTCGTTCTGGCCTCCTGTGGCTCGCTTTTTAAAAGATTTATATTCTACTGTCTACACGAAACCGAGCCGCCGTGAGTGCTGGGGCCGACAGGCACAGAGCCCAGCCTCGCTGCGGTGTGAGCCAAGGTGACACGGGCGCGGGGAGGGAGCGAGCTCTCTTCAAGGAGGTGGCCACATGCCACGGGGCTCAGCACCGTGTTTCTGGTCAAGGCGGCCTCGGGCACGCGCTGCCCAGTCCAGGGCCTGGAGGGGGCGGACTGCTGGCTCCTGCTTCAGCCCATGGGCCCTGCATCCCACAGCAAGGTTTCCAAAATCCCGCCCCGCCCCGAGAGGCTGTGGCGCGCCCCGCCCTGCGTGGGCCGGCTTCAGGAAGCGGGATCCCGGCTGACCCAGCCTCGCCCTCTGGCTGTGCCATGGAAAGCAGGCAGGCCCACATTCTTCGGGCGTGACTTCTGCCCTTGCTCTTCTGGCCCAGGAGGAAAGGCCTGGGTCACAGGAGCTGCAGAGGGGAGGGCCTCTGGGGTGTGTACCCCATGAGGGAACCTCCCAGCCAAGGAGCTGCTCATCCTTCCCTAAACCCTCCAGTGACGGGCTGCCTTCAAAGCAACCGTCGTGAACCCCTTCCGTAGCCTGTCACCGCCGCACGGCGCGGCGCGATGGGCAGGGGGAGGTGGGCCCAAGCTCTCAGCTCTTCCTGCCGTGGCTGCTGAGGGCAAGCCTCTCGGTCTTCGGATAAACTCCTCAAACCGAGCCACCAGGTGGCAGTGGAGAGCACTGGGGTGGGGAGTCCCGGCTCCCCACTCCCAGCCAGAGGGCCCTCACGGGGCTCAGTGGCCTCCCTGGGCCCAGTGTGCCCATCTGGCAAATAAGGGGGCCTACCGCCTGGCTCTGCTCAGTCACCTGGCAGC
This sequence comes from Eptesicus fuscus, assembly GCF_027574615.1. Classification (NCBI taxonomy): domain Eukaryota; kingdom Metazoa; phylum Chordata; class Mammalia; order Chiroptera; family Vespertilionidae; genus Eptesicus; species Eptesicus fuscus. Next base: position 220,882 of record NC_072493.1, read on the forward strand.
TCACTGAAAGCCGATCCGGGCTGCCCCACCTGAGCCATGTTCGCTGGGAGTGGGGTCTGGGCCATGTTTGTAACAAGCCCGAGAGCGGCCACTGCGGGGACCCCACGCCCAGGAATCCCAGACTGAGGTCTTCAGCTTCCACGCCTCGCCCACCTTGAGGAACTCTCACGTTGCCCGTGCACGCGAAATGGCTGTCTGAGGACGCACAGCGCCCTGTCTTCCCTTTGCCCCTGCCCCAGCGCACGGTGAGTGGCTGGTGCCGTCCGCTGGGATTCGGTCCAGGCAGAGGCTTCCCAGGTGGAGAACTGCCTTCCGCCGAGCTTTCTGCTTTCTCTGCTGGTTCCACCCTGGCCCCTTGGGTCCAGCGATGCCCCAGCACAGACGCCGGGGTCCTGCGTGCGGCCAGGCAGCGGGAGCGTGCCGAGACGCTGGGCATGCAGCCCACACCAGGGGGGCAAGCAGCCCCGCGAGGCCCACAGAAGCCCGCCGCCCTTGGCAGAATGACCCTGGCCCTGAGTGTGTGTGGCTGGCAGCCACCGCCTACAGCAGAGGCAGAGCACGCACTCAGGAGCCCAGAGACCTGTACGTCTCAGCCAGGCATGGGGGCGGGGGGTCAATTCTGGGAAAGCAGCCTTGGCAACCCCACGCCCGTTTCCTCTCCCCTTCGGCGGCGGCCCCCACCCGGCACGCTGCAAGTCCAGGCTAGCGGCGGGCAGCCAACCGTGGCCACGGGCTCTGCTTGGGCCTCTCAGGTTGGCCTGCACAGTGCTCTGTGCTGCCATATGCAATGCTTTTAGAAAGCAATGGCAGTGGAACCGTGTTGTTTAGAAAGATGGAGGGAATGAGCAAAACACCAGGTTAGAGGGCAGAGGCCGAGGCCTCTGAGAAGGGGAAGGCGTGGGAAAGGGTTCCTCTTTCAGTGCGAGTATTTGTACAACGGCGCGTATCCGCCTTCTTACGCTCTGACCCCTACAAAGGCGAGAACTAGACTGAAACCAACAGAGCGGCAGGAAACAGAAGGGCTGGCCACCCCAGCCCCATCCTGCAGGCGGCTGAGTGGGGGCCGCCCCGGTGGGCCACCCGCTCCCCAGTGTGCCCCACACAGCCACCTCACTCCTGTGTGGCCCCTGGTGGCCCCTGATGTCCTTCCAGGCTCTGAATCCCCAAACAGACCCACCCGCCCATCCACACAGTTGTCCACTCGGACATTTACCGGGCGCCTCCTTGGTGCCAGCATTCAGAGATGGGGGCGGGTGGGGTCACCACTCTGGCCAGTGTCCCAGGACGGAAGCACCCCACCTAGTCAGGACGGGCTTCCCGGAGGAAGCGACGGGGCAGGAGCCTGAGACAGCAGGGTGCAGGGAGCGCAGACACCTACTTTTGGCAGCTTCCAGGTCCCAGACGCGGATGGAGCCCGACTGGGAGCCGGCCACGATGAGCTCCTCGGGCGTGTTGAGGCGGACACTCTCCACTGGGGACGTGTGACCCGTCAGGCTCTGTGGAGAGAGGGCGGCAGCTTCAGTGCACTTCGTGGACAGACCCCCAGGTGCTGCCCCAAATTATGGGTCCCCAGGAAGTGTCAGCGAGAAGTGGCCCAAGCGACGACGGCTGAGCAGCCGCTTCTCCGGCCTCAGCTCCCAGGGCTAACCGTGGGCCAGACCCGTCCCACTCCAACCCTGCCACTGCCCCCGTGCTCCTGACAGACGCCACCTGCAGAATGGCCCTGGGCCCCTTGGGGGGAGGGGGCAGCTGACCCTTTAGTCTGAGTCCAAACTGCGGCCCACCTGGGCTCTGCTCCATGTCACGCTCTGCTGGCCCACGCCCCTCAGGAGGGGAACCACGGCAGAAGGGAGGCGGGCTCTCAATGGGACCCTTTCTCCCCTCCAAAATGCCCGTGTCCCCGGGCGCTGCCCCCACTGAAGGACCCAGCCACGCTCCCAGGAAAGGGCTCTCAGAACCTGCATCTTGGGAGTGACTTTGCTGAAAATATGGAGTCTTCCCCCAACTCAGAGCGGGGGAGCTGGGCCAGCTGAGCCCAGGAGGGAGAGGAGGAAAGTGCCGGCGTTGCCAGCTGCTGGAGAGGCCAGGTCTGAAATCCGTGGTGTCCGTCACTCCCGCCCAGCAGTGGCCACCCCAAGGCACAGTAGTGACACCATCAGTGCTTGCTGAGACCCTTCCCCTGCGGGTTGGGGACAGTAGGGAAACCGCTCCTCAGGGGAACTACCCTAAGGCCAGACAGTTACAAGCAGCTGGTCCAACTCCCAAATGTCACCGGCAGGAGTACCCCTGGGTACACACTCCACGGAGGGCAACTGGGCACATCCACCCACATTGAGAAATGCCCATTCCCGCACACGCAGACACATGTGCAACAACACACCCAAGGTCACTCACTGCAGCGAATCTCTTGGACAAAAGACCAGAAACAACACAAATGCCCGTCACCAGACCCTGGGTCATCATGGTCACCCACGCACTGGACTGGACGGCTATTCATTCAGCCATGAAAAGGAATGGGGCAACCCTCAGCCTATGGCCCAGACCAACCTCCATGACCAGCACAGGTGAAAAGAGGTGGAGACAGTGTGTCGAGTGTGAAGCCATTGGTGTAAGGGGAGGGAGGGAAGCAGACATGAACATCCGCTCCTGAATGTACGAAGTCATTCTGGAAGGATGGAAGGGCACACGGGAGCCAGGAGCGAGGCCGTCTCCAGGGAGGAGGTGGGGTCGGGAAGGAAGATGTGTCACTGTTCACCGGGTATCATCTGGATGTTGAACGACATGAGGTCACACACTCCAAAATGCACAGAAACAGATCACAGTGAACTGCCCGCAGAGGGAGCCGCAAGAGCACAGACCTGAGTGGGAAAGAACTTGGCAAGTTTGAGGCCCTGCAAGGCCTGGTCTGTGGAGAGTGTGGGGCGGGGGGCCATGGCCCGGCTGAGGCCCATGGGGGCCTGTGGCTGCACAGTGTGAGAAGGTAAGTCCAGACCCCAAACTGTCCCGTCTTCTCTGAGGACGAGAGCCTGGGCTCACTGCATGTCCGTTTTGGGTCAGTCTTTGCTGAGTTTTCTCAAACTGTGTACGTTCCTTTGTCATTCAGGGACAGGGCGCACTTAAACTCTCAAAACAAAGGGAAACAATTCTGTTCTGAACTCAACTGCCACTGTCCGGACCCCTGGCTGTGGTCAGGGTCAGATCTCAGTTCGCTGATGAATCTCCAAGTCAATGAGCTGATTAAGTCTCTACTAATAAATACCACCTCCCGTCCTACTTATCCTTTATCCTGACTTGGCCAAGAGTCAAGAGTGTGATAGCACCCCGTGCTGTGGGGCTGTGTGGGGAGAGCGAGGCCCCGTGCTCCTGGTGGGAACGTAAACGGATTTCTGGAGGGCAGTTGGACAACAGCGTTTGGAAGCTTTGTGAAAAGTGCACACCCTCGGATTTAATGCAACCATCACAGATCTGCTCCCAGAGTTAGCAGATGAGGGTGTTCACCACGTGGCTGAGCAGAGCCAAAAGGCTGCACGTGATCTCCAGGCTGGGACAGGGCGGGGCCAAGCCAATGCCAGCTCACTCCAAGGCACACCACAAAGCCACTAAAAATCATGTCATTAAAGGAGATTATTTTGACACAGGAAAATGCTTACATATTGTATTTTTTAAAAACCAGGCCACAGGACAGTGAGAGCGTTCTGGAAATATATTGTTATTAATTTCTGTGTGTGCACATGTATGTGTGTTGGCATGTGTGTGTATGTGACATAAATGCACAAGTCTTCACATGTGTGCATGTGCATGTCTGTGTATGTCAGCCCCTACAAGGACACAGACCAATAACCAACTGCAGTGGTCTGGACAACGGGACTATGTGTCTGCCATTTTTGTATTTTTCCCTCTTCATGGCTTCCCGTTTTGGAACAGTTTTCAGCCCTGAATGTAGCTGTGCGACCAGTGGAAGTCTAGTCAAGAACCAGCTCTCTGCCCGCTCCAGGCAGGCGCCCGAGTCCTTCCAGTGGAACGAGGTGGAAATATATCAGTCACCCCCACACAGCTGCCGGGTGGGCGGATGGGCCTCTCATGCAGGCTCCCTGGCGTGCTGTCCACAGCCAGGTGACACCCCAACCCAAGGAGGGGCCACTGGCGCTGCCATCTGCGGTCGTCCTGGGCCTTCCTGAGCCGACAGCGAGGGGAGGCATGGATGCTGTGCTGTGTCCCCTACCCTCGGGAGGGGCACCCAGAGGACGGTGCCTCTCTCCCACCCGTACCCCATCCTGCCCACAGTCCCCTCCCGCCCCTCGCTCCTGCCCCCTGGCCGCGAGGCTCACCATGATGCAGTTGGGCTTGTTGATGGACCACAGGTTGACGCGGCAGTCGTCCCCTCCTGTCGCCAGCAGCCGCCCGGAGCCTTTGCCCAGCACCAGTGAGGACACGTTGCTGGCGTGGGCGACAATTTCCTCTGCACAGGAAAGGGCAGAGGGGAAGGCAGTGAGGCCACAGTCAGGGGGCGCAATGGGCCACGTGGAGGAGGGGAGGGCCTGGCCCCGCTCGGCCACCAGCTCTGGCACCAGAAGCCCGTCTCGAGGGCTCTGCCCCTTTGGCGCCCCTGTGGGCCCAGACAGCCCTCCTACACCTGCCGACAAGCAGGCCCGGGCCCGAGACAGACCTGACTTTTCTCCATTCGCCGACACCTGTCCCACCCTTAGGCCTCGGATTGTCCCCTTTTCTGCACATCAGCAGGTAATGCTACTGACGTACTAGGCCGGATTTTTAAAACTGGGTGCTATTTTTATTAGTTCTGTCTCGTAAGCAATAATATTCACGAAATCACAAGTGTGATATGTCCACTATGTTTTTTCTATGACACAAAAAGAAAAATGGAAACCATTATTAGGATAAAAAATGTTGTGCTATGTACCACCTAAGCACCTCGCAAGCTGCCACTCGCTGTGCGCCCAAACCCCTCTTTGGAAAAACCCTTTAAGAGCCATTCAGGCCAACTCTAGACAAGCTGTCCCCAGGGGACCTCACCGGGGCTTCCACCCACAGCTCCAGTCATGGCCCAGGTTCTGGTCTGAGCTCTGATACTGCAGGCTGTGTGGCTTTAGGCAAGTCACTCACCCCCTCTGAGGACTGGGTTCCTCTTCTGGTAAGTGGGGTCAATAATAACAGTACCAGAACGTTGACCTATGAACCAGGAGGTCACAGTTCAGTTCCCGGTCAGGGCACATGCCCGGGTTGCGGGTTTCATCCCCAGTAGGGGGTGTGCAGGAGGCAGCCAATCATTGACTCTCTATCATCATTGATATTTCTCTCTCTCTTTCTCTCCCCCTTCCTCTCTAAAGTCAATAAAAATAATTTTTAATAAAAATATTAATAACAGTGCCTGGCTCATTGAGTTGCTGAGGATTCAGTGAGAAGGTGCCTGTGAGCTGCTGGGTGTTAGGCAGGCTAAGGACTAGGCACCACGAAGACAGTGAGCACTGGGGCCCCGGGTGGGCAGAGGAGGGTGGGCTGTGAGGAGGGGGGCAAGAGGCAGCCGACTGAGGGGTCTGGGTGTGAGGGGGTGGGAGTGAGGGCTGACCAGACAGAGAGGGACGTAAGATCACTGTGGGCAGCCACAAGGGCCCCTGGCCTGGACGGCTGGGGCAGCAGTGGGGGCAGCAGACTAAAACCCCAGGGGCATCAATGCTCCAAAGGGAACAAAGCACAGGCAAGGAACCAAGAGGCCGCCCAGGTCTCCCAGCTCATTCCTGAGTGAGTTCCTCCCGGGAGGGAGGAGTAGACAAGACAGGTCTCCCCACTCAGACAGGGAAAACCCTACCATGCCGACGCCCTGGGTAACTAGGAGGCCTCCGACAGCTAAAGTGCTGTGCGCGTGAAATTGTCACACGCCTGAGCACGATACCTCCCACCTGAACACTGGATGGCTTGGCCTTGCCTTTCAGATAAAGCAAAGCGCCCGAAGGGCTGGGATCCTCACCAGCCTCTGTGGCACCACATTCTCCCCAACGCTGTGCTGCAGCCCGGGGCCTCCTCTGAGCTCTGCACTCACTGAGCTGCCTGCCTCAGGGCCCTTGCACATACAGTTTAGGCGCCTACAATACTCCCTAGCCCATCCTCCATCACCAGTTAACTGATTCAAAGCACATGCCCAGCTGAGAATTCAAGGAGAGACGGAGGGGTGTGGCAGTCTGATTCCTGCCTGGCGTTCTCTCAGGCTCTGGACCCCATTTCACAGGGACCTTTGTCTGGTTTGCCCTACGGCCTCCCTCGTGCCTGGTTCTATGCTCAGGAAAGACCAGCTGCTGAAGGGATAGGCACATAACCCTAATACACAGAGAGCCACGCTGTCCGAAGTGCACCTTCCTTGGGAGCCGGTAACAGGATTCTCCCAGAACTCTCGGGCTTAGAGGAACAACTTGAAAATGACCCAAACCTCTCATTTCACAAACGAGGACACTGAGGCCCAGCAAAGAGCTCCGCCCAAGTTCCCACAGTTAAAAAGTGAAGGCCTTGCCCCAGCTTCTGAAAACAGCCCGCGGACAGCTCATAGCACGGGGTTACCAGTCTGGGCACCAAGAGTTACCAACCAGCTACTACGGGTGGGGCAGGACCCACAGAGGCACCGGCGAGGAGGGCCGCGGTCCTCAAATGTGACCCAGGGCACCTTGGGACCCTCGAGATCCTTTCAGGGGGTGCAAGAGAACAAACCTGTTTTTCTAATAATACTAAGATGGTATTTGACTTTTACACTTTGGTTTGCTCCTAAGAATCTAGTTTCCCAGAAGATGCGTGATGTGATGACATCATCATCAGTGGCGTGTTTGACTCCGTGTTCCTGTTTGAAAATGGCTGGGTATTGCTGACGTGGTAAATAATGATAGCTAGAACTCCCGTAAACTAGGACTTTGGGGTCCTCAGTAATTGGAGTACAAACAGGTCCTCGGATCAGAGTTTGGCACTGCCATAGTGCAGTGGTCGGCAAACTGCAGCTCGCGAGCCACATGAGGCTCTTTGGCCCCTTGAGTGTGGCTCTTCCACAAAATACCACGTGCGGGCGCGCACGTACAGTGTGATTGAAACTTCGTGGCCCATGCGCAGAAGTCGGTTTTCGGCTCTCAAAAGAAGTTTCAATCGTTGTCCTGTTGATATTTGGCTCTGTGGACTAATGAGTTTGCCGGCCACTGCCATAGGGAGTAATGACGGCAGTGGGTGGTGCACACGCTCAGGTGCATTGCAGAGCCCTGTCCACGTCCCTCTGCCTACCCTCTCACCCTGGCCCCCCGCCCCAGGATGCCCTCAGCTGATGGTGGACACCTGACTTGTGAGATGCCTGAAAATGTCAAGAATATCTTTCAGGAATCTCGCCCCATTCTGCCCGTCAGCCTAACTGGAAATCCTGCACTAAGCACTTTATTATATTTGTTTTCTCACTTGAATCTCACAGCAACTCTAGAACGTAGACCCGACTATCTCATCGTGCAGACAGGAAACGAAGCCTCCGAGGGGTTACGTCACCTGGCCAATGTCACCCAGCTAAGTGCCAAGGTCAGGATCTGCATCTTGATCTTACCCCGAGGCCTGGGGGTCTCTCCTTGTGCCAAGAATAGAAGACAAAGCTGGGGGTTCAAGCTCCCCCCAGCAACAAACAGCTAACAGGACACATGGGGCGAGAAAGAAAACAGGAGAACCACTCACGCAGTTTCCAGGCTGTCTTGGTGACCACCGGGGTGGCCATCCTCCAGCTGTCTGGCACTTGAAGCTCCACCCACAAAACAGACTGCTTTCCTCCAGGGGTGGGGGTGGATCCCCCCCAGATCCACCAATCAAATTGGCAGGGAGCTCCCACACATCCAGGCAGAGGGAATGCCTCTCTCCAGGACCAACTCTTAGTTTTAAATCATCCACAGCAGCAGCCTGTACACGCCCGTCCGTCCGGATCTTGGGTCATGGAATGTCAGGCTCGAGCCATCTCAGCTCAACACTGGGCTGGAACGCAAACAGAGGTGATGGCTTTTTAGGACACATTCGGTGGGAGCTTGGGGGGACCCTGGTTTGCAAACTGCAGCTCCCTGCATCCCTGAGGCCACTTGATAAAGACAGACACCCACCAAAGCCAGGAGCTGCACTGCAAATTGGGGTTGAGAGGCAGGAGAGGGGGCACCTCAGACAAGGTGACCTGGAACACGGGGGAAGGTCCTCCCAGAGGCCGGGATGAGGGGAGGAGCTGGCTGCCTGAGGTGCAGCCGCCGCCGCCGGGCGGGGAAGAACATATGTCTGTAGGTCAGACAGATTTCTGAGAGTCACTGTTTGGTCTGACCTATGGAGAGGGGGTGGAGTCGAGGCTAAGCTGAGGGGCCCATGAGAGGCACCCCAGGACAGGTGCTGAAGTCTTCTCTGGGGAGAATGTCAAACAGGGCCCTGAGGATCCAACCCCCCCCCCCCCCCACACACACACACACACACACACACGAGTTTGCGGCAAAGGAACTAATCCCGGTCCCCCAAATTCCCAAGGGCGGTGCTGGGAACTAGGTCTCCAGCCGGGGCTTGAGCCGGTATGACTCCTCAGCCCTAAAAGGCCACCTTAAGGTGCCTCCGACCTACCTCCTCCAAGCTCTTCCCCAGGAAACCTCTCCTCCCCACCCCTTCGCCCTGGGTGCCCAGTCCTGCCCCTCTCGCCCTCCACTCCTTCTCCCCGCCTCCCGCGTCCCCCGTTCACACACACCTTGTCTGCTGAGCTCCCTAACTGGCCCCTGCCTCGCCAGACCCCCTTTACTCCGCGTTCCCCTCGGCTACCAGGATCCCCATTCATTCCCTCTCCAGCTTCTAGCGTCCCCATTCACCCCAGCCTCCCGCGGACCCCAGCTCAGCTTCCGGCCTCCCTGGTTTGCCCTCAGGCCTCCACGCCGGTCCCGCCCCTCCCGAGGCGAAGGCTGGTCCCTCGGCCTCCCGGGTCCTCCCACTCCTCTCGGCCGGCGGGGAAGGGCTCCAACCTGCCCGCGCCCGCAGCCCTCTCCGCCGCAGCCCGGCCCGGCCCCGCCTGGCTCGGCCCGGTCCGGGGCCCACCGACCGTCCCCTCGCCTCCTCGCCCCCGGCCCACTCCACCTGCAGCTGCGGCTCCCGAGGCCAAGGCTCTGCTCCGCGGGCGACCCCCACTTGCCTCCATCCCCTGCCCTGATTGGCCGCTGCTTGACAACCGACCCTCACAACAAACCTCCGGCTCAGAGCCCCGCCCCCCCAACTCTCCCACCAATCAGCTGCCGCGGGAGCTCCGCCTCCCGCCAGCTTTGACCAATCGAAGAAGGCACTTCTGCCGCTTTTCCTAAGTTCCCGCCCTCTTTTCCTGAATTGGGCTAATCACGAGGAAGAAGAGTTCAAGAGCCACCCCTCGGCCCCTGTGAACCAATGCGGGCCGCCGTTTCCTCGGTCCCGCCTTCGCCTCAAACTTCCCCTTTCACCACCTTCCCTACGCTCCCTCGAACCTCGTTAGCGTTTGAAAAATTTGCGGGACGCCCTCCAATGGCGGCTGCACCAATCCCTTTAGCAACCGCCCCAGGTAGACCAATCAGCGTTCGCATTATTGGAAAACCAATTCCCAGATAGCCAATGGGAAAGGGACATCCGGAGCCCAGTGAAGCCGCGGAGCTTCCATCTTGGGGTCGGGCAAAGCGGGCAGGTGTAGTCAGTCAGCTTTTCGCTGCGGTTCCTGCTCGTCCCCTTCGCCTGTGGGCGGTCCCGCGGGCTGAGGACCGGTCTCTCTTCTTGGGCTGGAACACGGCTTGAACCTCCCACCGGAGACCGGGAAAGAAACAGATTTCCTGATTCTGGGTCCGAGTCAGGCGTGGAGCCGGGGTGCTGCCTCCACGGCCCACGTCTCGGAGGATGGATGGCCGCTTCCTAAAAGCGCCGACCTCGTTTGGGATGCGTGGGTGGGTGGACTTAATGCCCACGCATCACATTGTACCCGAGGCCCTCTGAGGGGCAGATGGGCACTGTCAAGAGGACCCCACGAGCAGACTAAAATCCCATCAGAACCGCCCATCCTGTATCTCTCAACTCTTTATATGATAACGTCGTAGAGAACACTGGAAAGACTACTATAATGATATACTAGTGTAATACACTGAGTGCCCAGATGACGACGATCTCTGAGCGCATAATAATCGGCCACTCGGTGTCTGTCCTATAGAATAAAAGGCTCATATGCAAATTGTCCCCTCGACCAGGAGTTCGACCAGCAGGCAGGCCGGCCAACTGTCCATGTCCCCTCCCCCTGGCCAGGCTGGCCAGACCCCACCCAGGCATGAATTCATGAACCGGGCCTCATATATATATATATATATATATATATATATATATATATATATATATATACTGAATGGCCAGATTATTATGCGTTCAGAGATCATAATAATCTGGCCACTCAGTGTATTTCAATCATATGGTGACCCATATACTTACCGTGTGGATTTCAACACTTGCTAACGTTTTGCTGTATTGGCTTTATGTTTTCTGAACCATTTGCAAGTTGTAGACATCAAGACATTTCACCCTGACACTGAATGCTATTGAGCATGTAATTCTTAAAAATCAGACCCTTCTCTACATAATTATTGTATCATCACACCCAATAAAACAAACAATGTTTCTAGGACAGATTTTCATAATCATCCTAAACACATTTTAATCACATTTTTCCTAATTAGGAAACCACAAGATTCGGCACTTGGCTCTCCTAAGCTCACCCTATTCCATCCGCCCCCTCCCCTTTTTAAATGACATTGATCTTGTGAAGAGATTGGGCCGTTTACCTTGTAGACTGTCCCACATTATAATTTGTCTGACTTTTTCCTTCTAGTGTCATTTCCTTGTTCCTTTTCCTCTGAATTTCTTGTTAAATGGAAGTTAAAGCATGGTTAGACTCATGACCACCATTTTGAAACACTTTATAATGAAGTATAATACACATTCCCCATATACTGTAAGGGTACGAGGTCGATGAATTTTCACCATCTGAACATGCTCAGGTCAAGAAGAATATGACCAGCTCCTCAGAAGTCCCCCTGAGAAATGCAACCATATCATTCATATGATTGTAGTTTGTTCCATTTCCACTGAGCCCAAGCGGGTGTCTCAGCCTCAGGATCATTGACATTTTAGGCTAGATAATTCTTGAGACCACCTGCAGAGGGGTTGCAAAGGCTCGGCATTCCAATGGAAAGAACAGGAAGTCAAGGAGGAAGGTGGCCACAGTGGGTAGAGGCAGTTGGTCCCAGGCTATGGATAAAGAAGGGAAGGAGAGAAAGGCTGGTGCTGGAGCTTGTGAAAGGAGGTATAAACTGCAAATCACAAGTGTGTTTATTTACAGAAAAATCATAAAGAAGCAGGAACAGGTGGGGCTGCAGGGAGGTGGAGCGGCAGTGAGGCCAGGCACCTGATGCCGAGGTCATTAGTTGGTTGCAGGAACACAGGGGCTGGGCTGGGGGGGGGGGGGGGGGGGGGGCGGGGTCCTCTCTCTGCCAGCTGAGGCTGCGGCCCCAAGAGGGGCATCAAGAAAAGACTTTCAGGTGCTCCACCAGGCGTGGGTCCTTGTAGAGCTTTTCCTCCAGCGCCAGGTACTTCAGCGGGGCCAGCTCCTTGTGTCTGAAATCCAAGGGAGGAGCGAGAGGTGGAGGTGGGGTTACAAAGCTGGTGCTCCGGCTTCCTAGTGGGTCCCCTGGGGCTCCCCTGCCCCCCCTCACCGATTGAGCCGCTGCTCCAAGATACGGATGCGGAACATGGCCTGAGAGCAGTAACTCAGGTACAAGTCTTCGTCCTCGGTGGTCATGGTCACCTGGTTCTCCTGGTACCACTGCTGTTTCTTCTGCAGCTCCTGGGTCTCCTGCGGGCACGGAGAGGAGAGCACAGGAGGGGTGATGCAGGCTGACCCTCCCCCGGGTCTTAGGCTGAGACCCACCCCCCTCACCAGAGAACCCGTGAGGGTTGACTCCGCAGTCACCATCCACAGAAGCCAGAGGAGCCAGAAAACGCCTTGAGTGAGGGGGGGCCCCTGGGGTTGTGTTGAGGGATACCAAGCCCATGGGGTCAGAGCAGGGTTTGAGACAGACAGCCATGCGGCTCTGGAAAAGTTACCTTTTCAGAGCTTCCAATGTTCTGTCTGTCAAACGAGGGTCATTATACACACTCACCACCACCACCACACAGAGCTCTTTGTGAAGATTAAATGAGATAATGCATAGGAACTGCATGGTATCCTTCCAACCAACAGAAATGCATCAAGGACTAGAAGTTGTTACAATGCACCATCCTTCCATCCATCCAACCACCCATCCATTCATTCATTTACTCATCCCTCCACCTACCCACGCATCTATCCTCCTGTTCGTCCACCACCCATCCATTCACCCACCACTCACCCATCCATCCATCCCTTCATCCACCCTTCCACCCAATGAGCAAGAGTAAGGAAGGTCAACTTGGTCATCTGGAAACTCCAGGCAATTGGTCCCTCACAAGTCTGTGACATGGGGGGCAAGGAGCCCGTGCCCATTTTCAAGATGAGGATGCCAAGGTCCTCTCCTCTACCCAGGGCCCTGGCCGTACCCTTTCGAAACGGGCCTGGATAAGGTTGGCCTTGTCGATGAGCCGCTGCTTGAAGTCAATGAGGCACTCGTCCTTGAGGCGAATGGCCTGCCAGCGTGTCAGCTTCTCCCCTGGGGGCAGCTGGGCCAGGAACGGGGCCAGGTAGTCCAGCTGGGCCTCCACCTGCCGCAAGTGCTCCTCGTGCATCACGCGCTCCTGTGGGGGCGGAGGGGAGTCAGCTGGACCAGCAGGGGCTGCAGAGACCTTCCGGCCAGCTCTGCACCAACACGTGACCACACAAAACCAGTCCTCAAACCCAGAGCCCAGTGCTTGGTGCCTCTGGGACTAGGCCTTGGAGCGGCCTGGGGGCTGTCTCTTGTACATGTGGTGATTGGTAACAGCCAACTCTCTATCGTCCTTGAATTCATGTCTCTACCTGAGCCTCAGCACACACCTAACGATCAGTTGATGCTCGAACAGTAAATGGTGAGAAATGATTGTTATTCATGACATTGATTCAAAAACTACCAGTAACTCTCTCCCTTTTCCCCTTTCACCCTGGAGCCTATTGTCTCGTGTTGGCAGGCAAGGGTCAGGGACACGGGAGAGATGTGGGGGCTGGTGCCCATCTCTGGGAGTCTGAGAACCAGTCGTCTGATGCCCTGTCCTGCTTCTCCAACCTCCACCTGTTTTTAGAAATCTCTGCCTGGTTGGTGAAGGAGGTTTAGAAGCTGGCCTCGAAACCAGGCTGGGCCCTGCAACCTGAGGGGGCAACCTGAACGCCCTGTGCGGCAGGGGATGGAGAACTCAGGCCCGTGGCCAGGCCTGGAGCTCGAGGGGAGCCGCAGGTGGAGGTGGGCACACGCTTCTCCTTCTTCCCGCCTGCAGAAGCGGCCCGGGGCTGGCCTCAGCCCCTGGAGGTGGGGGAGACCTGGCCTGGGTCCTGAGTGCCCTTTGGGGTGAAACATAGGAATGGTCGGCTCAGCAGCAAGGATGAGCACAATGAGGTCAATGACTTCATCCCCTAGAGAGGCTGCCCGGCAGAATCCCTCATCATCCTCATCACCCGGAGGCCCGGGGGGTGCAGAAAAAGTCGGGGCCGGGGAGGGAGCGAGACTCACCATGGCCTCCCGGTACTCCCTGCTCTTCTCATTGCGCTTCGTGTCGTAGATGGAGATCTTCAGCGTGTGCGCCTCCTCCTCTTCCTCTAGAAGCTTCAGGATCTCCAGCACCTGAGTTGGAAAGTGGGGGAGGACCTGGTTAAGGCACCCCTCACCCCTGGCCCCTCCCACCTGCCCACTCTCCCAGGGAACCCCACCTCCAGCTCCGACTCCCAGGCCTGATGTCGGGACATCTTCTCCTGCTCCTTCAGCTGCATCATGGCCTCGTACTGGTACAGGAGCTTCTTGGTGTGCTCCATGGGCTCCACCTGGGACGGCGGCCAGTGACAGAGGCAGCGACGGCTGGGGGCGCGGTGGACTCCGCAGCCAGACCTCTTGGGTTCAAATTCCCCTGCCATTTTCTAGCTGTGTGACCTCAGGCAAGTTGCTTAACCTCTCTGGGCTTCAGTTTCCCCAGGTATAAAAAAACATGAGCCCAGCTGGCATGGTTCAGTGGTTGAGCATCCACCTATGAACCAGGAGGTCATGGTTCAATTCCCAGTCAGGGCACATGCTGGAGCTGCGGACTCGATCCCCAGTAGGGGGCGTGCAGGAGGCAACTGATCAATGATTCTCAACATTGATGTCTTTTTTTTTCTCTCTTCCCCCCTCCTTCCTCTCTGAAATCAATAAAAAATATAAATATATACCGTATATTGTAAAAGGCCCTTAACAAAACTGATGGCAACTCAATTATTTAAAAAAACAGACAGAGAGAACAACAGAAGAGAAACTAGAGACTCGCAAGAATGAGCCGGGAGAGTGAGGATTTGAACAGGAGAGCCCGCCCCAGGAGGTGAGAGGGTAGTCTCCTCCAGCGTTGGTCTGGGGATCTGGGGCCTGCGCTGCCCCGGGCTGGGGGGTTAGGGAGTAGTCGTGGCCTGCTGGGTTGTCTTTCTGGGGGGGTGGGGGTAAGAGTTTCAGAAGAGCTGCTGAGGGAAGGACCCTGGGACGGGAGCTCTTCATTTTCCCAAGGGGCAGAGATGAACTCCCAGGCTGGGAACCTGGAGTTTAGGCCCCGGGGCCCCGCTTCCTGCTCCTCCCCACCCCGCTGCCCCTGCCCACCACGGCCCCCGGGCCCACCTCGTAGCTGATACACATTTCGGGGGTCATGATGATCTTGTTGCCCTTGCTGTCCACCTCGGTGCGCCGCAGGAACTCGCGCCTGGACGCCGTGATGTGGTCCTCGCGGCAGTGGTAGCGCAGCTGGATGCGCTCCTCCAGGATCAGAAACGCGCGCTCCTCCACGTCCTCGTCCGCGGGCTTGGCCGGGTCACGGAAGAACCGCTCTGTGATTCTCTGCGAGACCGCATAGGCAGAGGATGAGTGGTGGGAAAGGGGGTTTCTGTGTGGCCCCCAGGGCGGGAGCAGAGGACACTCGGGGACACTGGAATTTGGGATCATTTAGGGGTTCCTGTGGAGCAGCCCCTCCTAGCCAGACAACGGTTCTGGTGGCCCCACAGGCTCCAGTGCCAAGCCACCCCAGCCCTGGGTGCTGCTGGGTGTCTGCTCTAGCTCCCTCTGCAAGACTCTGCTTGCTCACCTCCGGAGGTGGGGCGCTCACTACCTCTCCGGTAGCCTTCTCTATTACCAGACATCCCTTCCTGCTAGAAAGAGGCTTTTTGTTGGCTGGCTGGTTTGATTTTTGGTATGCAGCCAAAAATTAAATTCAGTGGTTACATAATTTGTAATGATATGGAGGGGGGAAACGCACAACTTAATAGTAAGTGGGTGATACAGGGATTCTACCTACATACACACACATCTCAATTAAGTTAGAAAAGACCCTAAAAACCAAACCTATATTATGTAGTAATATCTGAGAGATGCCATTCTGAGATTTTTTTTTTTTACCATTTTCCCCTTTATATTTTTTCTCTATGTTTATATGTTTCCATCCTACCTAATAAAAGAGTAATATGCAAATTGACCCCAACTCCGCTACACTCACAAACCATGCCCACAAGCCATGCCCACCAGCCAATCAGGAGCAAATATGCAATAAACCCCAACCAAGATGGCTGCCACCACAGAGAGCAGGAGGGAGGCTTGGATTTCCCCAGCAAAAGAGGAAGCCAAGCTTTCCACACACCCTGGCAGGCCCAGGCCTCCACTCAAGAATACAAAGTTTCAATTATAGAAGATAAATCCCAAGAAAAATGGCGGCAGCCACGGAGCTGGAGAGAGCAGGCTAGGGTTGCCCCCGGCAACCGAGGAAGCCAAGCTTTCAACCTGCACTGGCCAGCCCAGGCCTCTGCTCCAGGCTACAAAGTTTCAATTATAGAATGTAAACAAATCCAAACAGAAATGGCGGCAGCCACGGAGCAAGCAGAAGTCTTGGCTTTGCTCCAGGCTACAAAGTTTCAATTGTAGAAGATAAATATATCCCAGATACCAGGGCCTCCGCTTGGGTCACCAGGGGGCGTGGCCGGCCTGCAAACCACCACAGGCCCCTCGCCCAGGCTGCCCCACGCCCCAAGGGAATCCCCACCCTGATCCGGGACACCCTTCAGGGCAAACCAGCTGTCCCCCACCCATGTACCAGGCCTCTATCCTATCTAATAAAAGAGTAATATGCAGATTGACCATCACTCCAACACACAAGATGGCTGCCCCATGTGGTCAAAGATCCTGCCCCCATGTGGACACAAGATGGCCACCACAAGATGGCCAGCAGGGGAGGACATTTGGGAGGGACCAGGCCTGCAAGGGAGGACAGTTGGGGGCAATCAAGCCTGCAGGGGAGGGCAGTTAGGGGTGACCAGGTCGGCAGAGGAGGGAAGTTGGGGGCAAACAGGCTGGCAGGGGAGCAGTTAGACATCAATCAGGCTGGCAGGGCAGTGGTTAGGGGGTGATCAGGTTGGCAGGCAAAAGTGGTTAGGGGCAATCAGGAAGGCAGGCAGGTAAGCAGTTGGGAGCCAGCAGTCCTGGATTGTGAGAGGGATGTAGGGCAGTGGGACATCCCTCGAGGGGTCCCAGATTGGAGAGGATAGAGGCTGGGCTGAGGGATGCCCCCCCCCATGCACAAATTTCGTGCACCGGGCCTCTAGTGCATTTATATTTTTCCATATATTCTAAACGTTTAGTCTGCATGCACCCTTCCTATAACAGTAAGGAAGTGACACCTCCCTGGCCTGGTGGCTGAGGGCACAATGGGAAAGGTCACTTGGGGAACATCCCTCTGGAGTCGGGGCTGTCCCCACCCCGGGTCACCCCGGCCTGTCAGAGCACCCTGTCCCCACCCCGGGTCACCCGGCCTGTCAGAGCACCCTGTCCCCACCCCGGGTCACCCCGGCCTGTCAGAGCACCCTGTCCCCACCCCGGGTCACCCCGGCCTGTCAGAGCACCCTGTCCCCACCCCGGGTCACCCCGGCCTGTCAGAGCACCCTGTCCCCACCCCGGGTCACCCCGGCCTGTCAGAGCACCCTGTCCCCACCCTGGGTCACCCCGGCCTGTCAGAGCACCCTGTCCCCAGCCCAGGAAGCCCTCACCGTGATGGGCCGGGGGTTGGACTCTGCGCTGCTCAGCGTGACCTTCTTGACCCTGGGCCCATACGTGACATGGCGGTAGGCGAGGAAGTCGGGCCGTCCTTGGTAGTGTTCGGTCATCGTCCTGGGCGTCTCCTCCCGCTTTATCAGGCCGTCCACGCGGGCCTTTTCGTAGAACTCCATGACGCGGTCGTTCTCGGGTTGCATGGACATGTATGAGTGCACTGCGGCGGGAGGCGGGGCCAGGGAGGCGGCGGGTCAGCACCGGGAGCCCCGGCCCCCCGCTGGGTACCCCAGCCCTGACCTCCCGGATGAGCCTTAGGTCGGGAACTCAGGTCCCCAGGCGGGTAGTTAGGCGGTCTCCAGCCTCTTTCTCCTCATAAACACCTCCATGAGGAACGTCTGCAGCGTGCATTTAGAACCTATTCTGGCCCACTATTTGCTCAGGACAAAGTCAAAGCAGATGTTTTAAGGCTGGTGTTGGCGACTTTGCCCGACTGCCCTGCAGAGGAGTTGTGCCCATTGCTGTCCTGCCAGCAGTGACAGGGCGACTTCCGCTGCTTTGCACGCTTGCTCGCTCCCTGTAGGGCCGGCCATTTTCATCTTTGACGATGACATGAGAGCTGTAAGATGGTCCCGCACAGGGAGCTAATTTTATTTATTTTATTTCAACCATCAAGTGAGGCTGACCTTTTCTTAGGGGGGTGGGGGAGGAGATGATATATTGACCTTATGTTTTCTCCCTTCCCAGGGTTCATGGTCATGTGCACGGCCTCCACGCCCTCTGCCCCCTGCATCGCCCTCGTCGGAGCGCTTGTTGGTTTTACTGCTCGGCATCCTGACCCCTCTGGAAGCGTGGCCCCACTGTGCGCCTGATCCCAACCACAGAATCAGCACGTGGTCCTGCTCTCACTTTCCTGGGGGGACACGTGTCACATTTCCTTGGACCTTCTGTGCTTCCCTTGCCGCTCACACCTGGTTGGCTGGAGGTCGGGGGCGGTGTCTGTCACTTGCCACCCAAAGAGCCCTGTGGCCACACAGACACCGGTTCTTGCCACCACACGCCAGTCACGTGGGGCGACTCTGGGAGGGTGTAAGGCCCCACTGAGGTGCTGGCTGGCCCGGCAATGGGGTCCACTCACCACGCAGAGCCTGGGGGTGGCCCGGCTTGAAGTAGTCGATGATCAGGCCCGTCACCTTGTTTATGTGCTTCAGCTCCAGCATGTCCTCCCGATTCTGGTACCACTCCTTCATCTCCAACAGCTTGGTGCCTGGGGGCCGAGCGGTGCTGGCTGCACCCCGCCATTCCCTGCAGCGCCGCCCACACTCACCCCGAGAGAGCGTCAGTGACGGGCCAGACGCCACGCAGCACGTCGGGGACCTGCCCCCGCCCGGCTGCCCCCCTTACACTCCAAGTCCTCGTAGGTGCTGAGGCGGGACATGAGGCCGTTGCTGTTGAGGTACGGGGCCCACTTCTCCAGCTTGGCTCTCTTGTACTGGATCACCTTCATCCCGTTGGGGCAGCGGGTCTCGAACGCTGTGGACAGGGTGGGCTGGGGTGAGGGACCTCCCCAGATCAGGGGGAGGGAGGCCAACCCCACTCAGCCCTCAGCCAGCCCCTCTGTCCACTGAGCTGCCTGCTGAGCTCCTCCAGGCCCTAGGCCAGCTGCGGAGGGGGGAGGCGGGGGGGCAGAGGGGAGTGGACTCCAGGAGTGGCTCTTGCCCTGGAGTTCTCAGATCTGAGCCCGACCAGAGGACCCATACACACACACACACACACACACACACACCCATACACACACACACACACCCATACACACACACACACACCCATACACACACCCATACACACACCCATACATACATACACACACCCATACACACACCCATACATACATACACACACCCATACATACATACATACATACACACACCTATACACACACCCATACACACACACACACACCCATACACACACACATACACACACACACATACACACACACACATACACACACACCCATACACACACCCATACACACACACACACACCCATACACACACCCATACATACATACACACACCCATACATACATACATACATACACACACACCTATACACACACCCATATACACACATACACACACCCATATATACACACACTCACATACACACACATACACACACACATACACACATATACACACATACACCCCTATACACACACATACACACACCCCTATACACACACATACATACACCCATATACACACACATACACACACACACACACACACACACACACACACTGCCAGGCCTCCTGCCCTAACCTGGCTCCTTCTGAAGAGTCACAACTTAGCTCAGAGGACACCTCCTCCTGGAAGCTCCCATCTATCCCCAGGCCCCGCCCAGGAGCGGGGTGCTCCCCCGTCTGGTTCTCGGGACACTTCTCTGGCCCTTCCCCCGGTTGGAATAGCCTCGGGCCTGGTCCCCGTGGGTCTAGGAACTCCCGGACGGACCTCCGGGGCCAGCAGACGTCGGCAGAGCACGAGCACCCTGTCCTGCTGCTCTCCCGGGTCCTGCCCTCCCTTCCCCTGTGCCCTCTGGGTGCTGTGCAGGCTGGGGCGAGGGACTGAATCCTGGTCCTTGGTCCTCCACCACCCACCACACACACTCCCTCGTCCAGCGGCGTCAGCTGAGCCCCCTCCGGTACGCCAGGCTGGTGGGCCCTCCACTGAGTGTGCGTGGCAGGAAGGAAGGACCAGGCGGGGCAGCGGGAAGCAGAAGGGGTGGGAGTGAGGGGCTGGGGGCCAGGGCAGCCTCTGCTGTGCCATACATACATACATACACACACGTCCCCCTGGGTCACTGCTGCCCAGGCCCTGGGGAGGAGGAGTGGACACACACAGACACACCTTCTGAGGAGATCTCGATGGGCTCCACCCAGGAGTGCGGCATGTCGAAGCTCTTATCCTCGTCCTCCTTGCCCTGTTGGGGAGGCGGGGCGGGTCAGAAGTTAAGGCAGAGCCTCTGTCTTGCCCCCTCCCACCTCCCTCACCCCTCGCCCAAGGTCAAGCCAGGGTGGCGTGTCAGCTCCCCTAGGGGACCCAGAAGTCAGGGCAGGTCCGACCTGGCCTGGTGTGACTCAAGATAGGGAGGAAGGGGAGCAGCCTGCTCCCTGGGGGCTGGGGCCTCCCCTGCGCCCTCCTGGCTGGGCAGCAGCACCCCTGCCCTGCACGTCCCCCTTCCCTCAGTTGTCAGAGGCACCAACGTGGCCATGGCCCTTGGTTGAGAGAGGGGCTCGGAGTGAGGTGGACCCAAGCCCCAGCCTCCACCGAACAGCAGCTCAGGGGTCCCGGGAAGTCTTAACTGCTCTGAGCCTCAGTTTCCCAACTGGGGCCCTTGGGAGGGTTCACCGGTAGAAGGTACATAAAGAGCTGGGGACACTGCCTGGCTGTCCGTATCGGCTGGTTCTTTCTCTCTAAGCCTTGGTTTCCCCAACCGTAAAATCGGGCCTGGCCTAGACCAGTGGTCGGCAAACTCATTAGTCAACAGAGCCAAATATCAACAGGACAACGATGGAAATTTCTTTTGAGAGCCAAATTTTTTATTTTTTTTATTTTTTTGCCGTGTCCCGGCGCTTGAGGATAGAACCGGCGGACTGGAAACCGCCGGCACCGAAGACAGGACGCCGAGGGGGCCGGAGCCCTCTCCCTGTGCCTCCGTACATTACGGGGACCGGACCGCACGCCCGAACCCCGCCGAGAAGAGGAGGGTGAGAGCCAAATTTTTAAAAGTTAAACGATATAGGTCGGTACATTGTTACTAACTTAATTAGGTAGGGTTCTCCTAAGCTGGCCTTTGTAAAAACTCAAGGGGCCAAAGAGCCGCATGTGGCTCGCGAGCCACAGTTTGCCGACCACTGGCCTAGGGGACCACAGAAACCCGAAAAAGATTTCCTCCATGTGAAGCTTCTCGCCCACAAACAGTGCTCAGGCCTTCGCCGCCTGCTCCTCTAATCGGGCCACCCCTCGCGGCCAGCAGGGGGCGTCTGTGCACCGGATTTACTGTCGGGTCTCCAGAGCTGAGGACACTGAATTATGCTCAATACAATTTCCCGGGCGTCTAAGCTGCTGTGCCTCTCGCGGCACACCGATGGTCTCATTTGTCCTCAAGCAGTTCCAGCAGATGGAACAGTCTCCGCTGAGAACCCGACTACAGAGGCAAGCTGCCAACCCCAGGTTCACATCCCAGCTGTCACTCACTGGCTGTGTAACTTCGGGCAAAGTTACTTCAGCCCTCTGTGTGTAAGTCTTCCTAGCTGTAAAATGGGATGGTAACCATCATGAATGGTAAGACTGGTACCCACCTCTCCCGGTGGTTGTGAAGATTTAGACAAGTTAATTCGGGTTAAGCACCTACGGGCACTTAGTAAGGGCCACACGAGAGTTACCTATTGTTATGGTAGCCGTGCGTCGCCCAGAGTCCATATGAACTCACCCCCAGGACCTCAGAGCGTGACTATATTGGGAGATAGAATCTTTAAAGGGGTAATTAAGGTAAAAGGAGGTCGTTAGGGTGTGCCCTAATCCAATCTGATGGGTGTGCTTATAAGAGGAGGGGATTAGACATAAGACACACAGAGGGAAGAGCCCGTGAGGACGTGGGGAGAAGACAGCCATCCACAAGCCAAGGAGAAGAAACCGACCCTACTGACATCGTGGTCTTGGACGTCCAGCCAGAACTGTGAGACAATACATTCCTATTGTTTAAGCCCCCCAGCCTGTGGTACTCTGTTATGGCAGCTCTAGCCAAGGAATACACCTATTATTAGTTCAATGACTATAACTGACCCATTGACCCCACTCCTCCATTTGACATATGGAGGATGAAACAGAAGCTTGCAGTGATCGGGGAGTTCGCCCAAGGTGTCACAGCCAATCCCCAAGGCCTCTGAGCCCCTGACCTCCCACACAGGCCTTCCTGCTGATCTGCCTGGAAGACTAGGAGATCAGAGGAGGGATGCTGGCCACTGGGGGGGAGGCCCCAGGTGAGTGACCTTCAGAAGGACTAATAGGACGGACAAGAAAGGCCTAGCAGTGCTTGGGGAGGTCATAGTGGCTATGCAGAAAGGCCCACAAGTGAGGGGCTCCCCGGCCTGTGAAGGGGGGGTCTTAGCAGCCTGCTCCAAGGGCATACTCCTGGAACAGGATCGGGGTGGGGGGGCCACAGGACCTGAATGCAAGTCTCAGCCCTCCCCTACCCCATTGGGCCAATGGATCTGTCTGGGCCTCAGTTTGTCCATCTATAAAATGAGGCCATAATCCAGGCCCTTGAGGAATTTATAATCGGTCTATCTGGACTGTCCCCTCCCACACACGTGCATGCTAGCAGGACGTTTGTCAGGCCAGCCTGAACCAAGACCAAGTATGAGGACCCCCACCTCCACCTGCCCCCGGCCCCCTAAGGCAGGTGAGACTCACCAGATTGTCGATGTCATCGTCCTCAATCAGGTTATCATCATCTTCATCCAGGATCGACAGGTGAGGCTTATCGGTCCCCAAAAGCAGGTACTCCCACCTCACAGGGTCTCCCAGGTCAAAGATCAAGTCCTGATGGTGGAGGGGACCAGCTGAGCACACCCCACAGCCTTCATGCCCCCCTCCTGCTCCACAGGGCGCAGCAGGGACCAGGGCCCCGGGTCAGAGGGGCACAAAGTGGGCTCTGGCAGCCCCTGTGAGCTCATGCCCACCCTCCTCATCTCAACAGGGAAACCGAGGCCCTAAGGGGGGCTGGAAGCCCCCTTCTGCTGCTCAGTCTCCCACGAAGAAGCCCCACTGTTGGTCTCTGGGACAGGTCTGGATGTGGGGCGATTCTGCATTGCCTGGGGCATCCCAGGCAGTGTGTCGAGCAAACACAGCCAGTGAGGTTTTATGGGAGGGGAGATGGCAGGCTTGTAGAAAGCCCTCCCTAGGGTGTTACTCACACCAGGGGGAGGGGAAGTAGGCAGGCACACATGGCACTGTACAGAGGAGGGGGGTGGGGTTTCTCTGCCATGGCCTGAGTCCTCCACCTCTGTGCATCCCAGTCCACCTGTGCCTAGGCTCACCTGCCAGGTAACTCCCAGGGTGGCATGCTGTCCCCAGAATCAGTGTCCCAGAGGGAGGGCAAAGGCTGAAGAACAGCTGTGTATGTCTTTAACTCATGTAAGTGGCTCTAAGGTTATACACTAGTACTAGAGGCCTGATGCATGAAGATTCATGCAAGAATGGGCCTTCCTTACCCTGGCTGCTGGCGCCGGAGCTGCCTTTCCGCCTTCCCACGCTGCCCAGAGGCCCGAAGCGGCTGGGGTGGTGCAGAACGCCCCCAGACGCTAGGCGCCTGCGTATGCAAATAACCTGCCATCTTTGTTGGGTTAATTTGCGTACTCACTCCTGATTGGCTGGTGGGCGTCGTGAAGGTACGGTCAATTAGCATGTTACTCTTTTATTAGTGTAGATATCTATATATATAAAAGCCTAAGCGACCAAATGACCTAATGACCAGTTGACTGGTCGCTATGATGCACTCTGACCATCAGGGGCAGATGCTCAATACAGGAGCTGGCCCCTGGTGGTCAGTGCACTCCCACAGCGGGAGCACAGCTCAGCTGACCGACAGGCGCCAGACGCAGGGCTCATGGCTGGTGAGTGCAGCTGTGGCGGTGCGAGCCTCTCCCACCTCCGCGGCAGTGCTACCGAGTGGTGGCAGCAGGTGCAGCGGGGCTGGGATGAGTGGGCACGGCTCGGCACCTGGCCTGGGCTCGAGCTCCTCCCTGGCTGCCTGCTGCTTCGTGCACTACTACATCCCTCGGGCCAAAACCGGCAGTCGGACATCCCCCAAGGGGTCCCAGATTGCGAGAGGGTGCAGGCCAGGCTGAGGGACCCCACCGGTGCATGAATCCATGCACCGGGCCTCTAGTATACACATATTTATGAAAATTCATTGAGCTGTACACTTAGGATGTGTGTATTTTTCTGCCATGTGTGTTGCATTTCAATACAATGTTTTTAAGTCATTCATACAAACTAACCACCCACCTTGTACAAGATACACAGATCAAAAGAGAGACAATCCCAGCAGAAGGGAGTGGGCTCTGGACTCAGCTCCAGGGAAAGTCTGCAGCCCTCCGGGCCTGGTGGTTAGCTCTGCCACAGGTCACCCCCCACCAACTGCCACACCCACGCAGGCCCCTGCCCAGCACCTTGCAGCAGTTCCAACAGTCCTGCATGTTGATCCAGTAGTTCTTGTGGTTCCACAGGCTCTCGATGCCCAGGAAGTGGTCGTCCTGGGTGCTGTAGCTGCGTGCCGTTAAAGGGTCAATGAAAAAGCTCTCGGGCACCTCGCGCTTCCCCGACAACACCAGCACCCACGAGTGCACCCGCAGGCCGTGCAGGGGGTCGGCTTTTGCATTCTCCGCCTCCTGCACAGAACAGGTGGGTGACCATGTGGGTGGGAAGGGGGACGTGTCACCTCCCTGGGGCTGGGGGATGGGCAGGAGAGCGGAGTTCTGATCCAGACTGTACCATTGGCTGGCTGAGGGACATTGAGAATATCATCCCACCTTTGAGTCTGTTTTCTTATCAATAAAGTGGAGGGACTGACTCGATCTGGGGTTTACAAACTGGGCTCTTTGGAGTGCTAGGGCAGCTGGGATTTACTGGCTTTCTGTGTTGTGATTTGTGGTGAGATTCCATCCAAAGAAAGGTGGTGGGACACCATATGGCTTCCCGGCCTGCCTCCCTTTGGGAGAGGGTGACCGTGTCATGTTCAAGCTTGTGTCCCTACTGCCTAACCAGGGGAGATGCTCAGTAAATACCACATGGGAGGAGAGGAGAGAAAGAAGGGAGGAAAGGAGGTGGAAGCAAGGAAGGGAGTGTGGATGGGTAGGAGAGATGGAAGGAAGGGAGGAAGGGAGGGAGGGAGGGAGGGAGGGAGGGAGGGAGGGAGGGAGGGAGGGAGGGAGAGAGGAAGGGAGGGAGGGAGGGAGGGAGGAGGGAGGGAGGGAGGGAGGGAGGGAGGAGGGAGGGAGACGGGTGGATGGATGGAGAGATGGGAGGATAGATGGTGAATAGGTGGATGGATGGAGAGACGGATGGGTGGAGGGAGGGATAGATGGTTGAGGATGGATGGGAGAGCATATGTGGGTGAGTCTTTAGTGAGAGAGTCTGGAATGAGGAGGACACCAGAACTGCCCACCATAACAGGGGCTGCCCAGGCACAGAACTCTGCCGTGAGAAGTCTACCGCCAGAAGCCGGCTGACCACCAGTGGGAGATTCCCAATGGCCAGGCCTCTGTGGTAGAGAGGCAGAGGAGGGGCTTAGGACCGGGGCGTCCATACACATATTTCTTCCGTGACCTTTGTCTTTCCCGTTCCTAGAAACGCCCCCTGGAGAGCTGAGCTCAGGGGTTGAGGGCTGAGGACCGTGGACCCACCTGGAGGCGCCCCTCTTCCTCCTTCAGCCGCTTCTCCTCCTCAGCTCTGATCTTTTCCTGCTTCTTCCTCTCCTGCTCCTGCTCGTACCTGCTGGTCAGGTCCCTGGGAGGTTTGACGGCGTACTTCTTAGGTGGTGCCACTTGTTTCTCCTGGACTGTCTGTCACCGAGCAAGAGAAGAACATCAGCAGCCACGAATCACCACCCCTCGGACCAGGAGATCGCAGCTGCTCCTGGAGCCTGCGGGCTCTCTGGCTTGCAGCTCCATGACCTTGGACAAGACCTTCCACTCCCTGACCCCGGGCCCTGCTGTACATTGGAATGGGAATAATGGAATCTTCTCCCAGGCTTCTTCTGACAAGACAGGGAAATGCCATGGGAGGTGCCCATCAGTCCCGGCACTCAGGCGATGTGGTTTTCTCTCCTCCACGCCCACCCCCAAGGCCCACAGGAGCTATGATCTGGAGAGTGGGCAAACTGTCGGGAGTCAGACTTTCCAGGTTTTGCCATTGGAGAGTTTCACATCTTCATTTTATTATTTTAGAGAGGGAGGGAGGGAATAAGGGATAAGAATCATTGTTCAGCTGCCTCCTGCATGCCCCCTACTGGGGATCAAGCCCACAACCCGGGCATGTGCCCTGACGGGAATCAAACCCTGACTTTCTGGTTCATAGGTCAATGTTCAACCACTGAGCCACACTAGCCGGGCATGGGTTTCATATCTTGACATAAAGTAAGAGTTTGCTGTGTGTGTGTGTGTGTGTGTGTGAGAGAGAGAGAGAGAGAGAGAGCGAGCGAGCAGTGGCAAGAAAAATATATATCCAGGAGAAAACACCACAGAGGCTGCAGGCGTGGG
The DNA here is from genome assembly GCF_027574615.1 of Eptesicus fuscus. Classification (NCBI taxonomy): domain Eukaryota; kingdom Metazoa; phylum Chordata; class Mammalia; order Chiroptera; family Vespertilionidae; genus Eptesicus; species Eptesicus fuscus. Next base: position 247,450 of record NC_072493.1, read on the forward strand.
TGCGGTGGGCTTGTGGAAGTCAGCGGGGAGAAACCGCGACCCTCCATGGTTCAGAGCCAGACAGACCGAGCCTCGGCCCCCGGGTCTCCGTTTACGAGCCGTGCCGCTCTGGCCACGTGTAAAATCCAATGAGAAGGCCTCCCAGGCGGCGCTGTCCCAAGGCACGACCAAGTCTGTGGGCACGAGTGGCTCATACCCGGGACGCTCTCTGCCTTGTCAGCATTGGTGACATTTCCGTCGTTAACAGGTTGGCTGAGCTCGGAGGCCGGTGTGGGAGCCAAAAGCAGTGATGGAGGCTCCGTCCTCCTTGAGGAGGTGGGCCTGAGAGGGCGAGGCTCTCAGCTGGTGCCTCCCTCCACCCGAGCACCGCCAGGGTGCACAGGTCCCCGAGGCCGACACCGATGGCTGAGTTCCGGTGTCAGCCCAGGTCGTGAAAAGCACTATCGGCCTGTGGTGCGGCTGTCCCCAGAGGCAGCGACATGCTGTTATGGTTCCTGAAATGAAATCCACTGCGGAGTGTTCGTGTGTGCACAGCAGCCTGGGGTCATTCCGGCATCTCAGTCAACAGATAAAAACAACCGCCGCCTGCTGAAGGGCGGGTGACTTTTCCCCCCTTGCTGTTAAAAAGGGGCCTTTTTACCGGGGACGGCAGGGCAAAATGTCCATTTATCTGTTTCTCCTCAGCTGAAAATGGCTGCATGGACTTTTTAAAAAAAATTTTTTTTAATTGATTTCAGAGAGAGGAAGGGAGAGGGAGAGAGAGAGACAGAAACATCCACGATGAGAGAGAATCACGGATTGGCTGCCTCCTGCACACCCCACACTGGGGATCGAGCCCGCAACCCGGGTATGTGCCCTGACCAGGAACTGAACTGTGACCTCCTGGTTCATAGGTCAACGCTCAACCACCCTGCCACACCAGCCAGGTGGCTGGATGGCCTTTCATGGAATATGCAGGGTAAATTGGGAGGAATTTGAAATAAGCTACGTGACATTCACAAAATTTACCTCCTGGGGAACACGGAAGCTGAAACTGTTCCAAGGGGAGAGGGACGGCCACTGTGGGGACGCAGGCGCGTGTGTTAGAAGCTGAGGTCGGCCCGGCCAGAGTGGCCAAGAGTGAGCATCGACCTCTGAACCAGGAGGTCACGGTTCGATTCCCGGTCAGGGCACAGGCCCGGGCTGCGGGCTCCATCCCCAGTGGGGGGCGTGCAGGAGGCAGCGGATCAATGATTCTCTCTCATCACTGATGTTTCTATCTCTCTCTTCCTTCCTCTCTGAAATCAATAAAAAACATATTTTTTCAAAAGCAGCTGAGGTCAGAGAAATCACTGGTGGTTTGAAATCCAAACTCGTGGTGAGGAGCCGTGTTCCAGTGGCCGGGGCGGGGGAGGAGCGGGACACACCCGGAGCGCGGCCTACCGTCTTGGGCTTCGTGGTGAGCGGGCACGCCTCCCGCGTCAGGTCCATGAGGCACAGGTCCTGGGAGCCGTAGCCGTTGACGCAGTAGGCGTCGTAGCCGGCGCCGATGAGCATGGAGCAGAGCAGCGTGCTGAAGTCGAAGCAGTTGCCCCTCTGGTACTTGAGCACCGTGGTCGGGGAGTACAGGTGCGTGGGCTGGCACGGCGGGCGGGTCAGCACCGCGGCCGCAGCCCCGGGCCTGCCCTCCACGCATCAGGGCTGGGCACTAGCGCCCACGCAGGCGGGACCCCACAGGGTCCTCTCCTTTGTGGGCTGGGCGGCCCGCTGAGAATGGGGTGCGAACCACAGACCCCGTGTGCCGGGAGAGCCAGCCACGCCGGCCTCTAGTTCTCAGGGGCTGTGGGCTCCCCGATGGGCAAGACGCGGGACTGTGGAAGCTGCGGTCTCACGTCTCTGATGGGCCATTTCACGGCTTTATCCCAAAGTTCCTCTCCCCTTCTCCCCATCCTTTCCTCCTGGCCCTTCCTCAGTTCCCACTGCGGACCCATTCCTCCCTCCCCCCCTCCCTCCCTCCTTTCTCAACCAGAAGCCAAAGATGAGGCTGTGGCCTCTGAGCAGCAGGGCCTCCTCTCTCCTTCCTTCCCCGCCTCGGAGGCCATGAAAGGAAGGCTCCGAAGGCAGAGAGGCAGGGAGGCAAAGAGGTGGGGGCCAGAAGACCAGGCTTGCTGGGCGACCCTAGGTAAGTGGCTGCCTCTCTCTGGGCCGTGCCCCTCCCCTCCCCAAACCTACTCCTGGGCTGAGTGCTTTTCTCCACACTCGCCTGGCTTCCCAGCTGAGGCCTCACGGGGAGGGGGGGGGGCGATGCAGGCGGAGTGGTGCTCACCGGCTTGAGAGGGTCGGCCAGGGGCTCCATGGAGAGGAAGTCCGCAACGAACTGGGCGCAGCTGTCCCAGTTGTAGAGCTCGGTGTAGGGCATCAGTGTGGGCCGGATGGTTGTGCTCACGAACTTCTGCAGCAGGGGAGGGGGGGTATTCCACCTGGGGGGAGGGCACGGCGTTCCCAGGAAGCCAGAGACCTCGGGCTGGGGGCAGGGGGCGCTCTGGAGGCCTCTCTGGGCTTCAGGCTCCTCCCCGGGCCTCGGGAGTTGGAGAAAGCGACTCCTCCAAACCCTTCCCGCCCAGACGTGTGCTGTCCCCAGGCGCCCGAAGAACCCGTGCCTGCCGCCATCACCACTGTCCCCCTGAGTGCCGCCAGGCCTGGCACCCCCTCCCCGAGCCCCAGTGACCCCGTGAGGCAGGAGCCACTGACAGAGGAGGAAACTGAGGCTCCAAGAGGAAACGGACTGGCTCCGGTTCACAGTCGGCAGTGGAGCTGGGTCTGTCTGGCTCTGAGCCACCACCCCGTGTGGGGACCCCATGCTACCAGAGCCCTTCAGGGGCTGCTCTGCCACCCGGGGCCAGTGGGCCAGGGCTCCAGGGTCTCCCTGTGGATTCCGGGAGGGCCCCCCAGCACCGGCTCTCACACGGCCCCGCCCCCACGTAAGGCCCTGCTGAGGGCTGCAGGGGCGTGCAGGCCTGGGATTTCCAGATAAGAGACAGGGCGGAGTCCCGAGCCCCAGTGCTGCCCGGACGTAGGTTGAAAACCGCCATGCGGCCAAACAAAGCGGTCTGTGCGGCTCGGCCGGCCTGCGGCTGCTGTTTTGCAGCCTTGGGGCTCATCCTCTGCCATTCCATCCACAGATGGGGAAACCGAGGCCCGGAGAGACCCGGACGTGCCCCGGGTTGCAGTGCTGGAAGGAAGGAGCCCAGTGTCCGGTCCTGGGCCCATTCTGGTCATTGTCTTATTTCTCTGCCCTTCCCTAACTTTAAGCTCTGGCCCAGGGCAGGGCTGTGTGGCCCCCTCCTTCCGCCCTCTGCTGTGGAGCCCCCTCCCCGCCCTCCCCGCCCCCACGACCTGGCCTTACGGGCACTTGGCACTCGTTCAGCGGGTACAGGAAGAGGGGCACGCGGTCCGGGCACAGGTGGCTGTACTGGCAGGAGAAGTTGTCTGCCACCTGCAGCAGGTGCTCCTCCTTGGGCGAGTTGCTTTGGTAGGAAGCGGGCAGCATGGAGGTGTCGATGGAGACCTTGGTGTCCTTGGTAACGACCCTGTGCCCACAGGAGGGGTGGCAGTCATTAGTCCTCATGAGGCGAGGCCTGGACACGGAACCCTCCCCCCACCTCAGCTGCCGCGGGCTCTACCCCTCCTGGGTTGATCCTCATTGTCAGCACTTGTCCTTTGAAACAGATAAGGGAACTGAGGAACAGAAGGGTTGAGTGACTTGCCCAGGGTCACACAGCTAGCGAGGGGCAGAGTGGGGACTTGGCCCAGGCAGTCTGAAAGCAGAGCCCTCACTTTTTTGTTGCTGTTAATCCTCATGGAGGATATTTTCCATAGATTTTTTAGAGAGAGTGAAGGGAGGGGGAGAGACAGAGAAAGAGACACATTGATGTGAGAGAGGCTCATCGATTGGTTGCCTCCCACACGCACCCCGACCAGGGCCAGGGATGGAGCCGGCAACTGAGGTACATGCCCTTGACCAGAAGCGAACTCAGGACCCTTCAGTCCACAGGCCAATGCTTTATCCACTGAGCCACACCGGCCAGGGCCAGAGCCCTCACTCTTAACGGCCTCCCTCTAAGCCCAGGTCCCTCATTCTGCGTGACTCCTCCTTGCCCAGCCCTGCTCTGGCCCGACACTCACGGCGTCTCCGGGATGACGATCTCAATGTCCGACAGCTTCTTCTCCAGGTCTCTGAGCATCTCCTGCGTCATGGGGGCTTCCTCCTTCCGCGTCTCCGGCGGTGGCTTCATCATCTTCTCGCCCCTCTCCACCGCGTCCTCCCGCTCAGCAGCCTCCTCCTCCTCCACTTTCTCCTTCAGGACCTCCATCCTGGCGTGTCTCTGGCTGTCTGGAGGTGAAGCCTCTGCAGGAGGGAAAAACGCACTCAGAACGGTCAGCCGACCTCAGACCAGGAAAGGGCCGCCAAGACCACCTGTGTCCCTGGCGGCGGCGGGGGGGGTGTGTGGGGGGGAGCCTGGGGGGTTCTCAGTGGCTTAGGTCATGGAGGGAGAAATTGAGTCTCCCTTACACTTCCTTTCCATGAAGGAGACAGTCTGCTTGGTGCTAACATGCCTGTAACACCTTCCTCACATCACAAATCGCCCTTAAAACAAAGACAAGCAGGCCACAGGCTGAGAACCGCTGTCAGGCAGGAGAGAGGAGCCCAACTTACTACCATTGCTTGCCTTCTCGTATATTTATTCTCACATCTCTTTTTTAAAATATATATTTTTTATTGTTATCAAAGAGGAAGGGAGAGGGAGAGAGAGAGAGAGAAACATCAATGATGAAAGAGAATCATTTATCAGCCGCCCCACACTGGGGATCGAGCCCACAACCTAGGCATGTGCCCTGACTGGGAATTAACCGTGACCTCCTGGTTCATAGGTCGACGCTCAGCCACTGAGCCACGCCGCGCCGTATGGCACATGATGCTAATGCTGAAGGGATTACTGTAGTATTATAGAATTTCCTATTTAAATATATTTATTAAGCCAATAAGTGAATTGGCTTGAAGAAGTTATTCATAATAGTAAGGTGGTGGTATGGAATATGACAGAATACAAGTTAACATCACTAGAATGGGAATGAGGCACAGAGGGGCACAGCAGGGCTGCCACCAAAGCACCTGGGCAGGTGTGTGCGGGGAGCTGATACAGCTGCACTCTCCTGGCCCAGCCCTGTGTCAGCCCACAGGACGAGGTCATTTGAGAGCCACCCTGAGATGCCATAAGTGCTCGTGCGCCCTGGGGAAGGCCTTGCCTGGTCCCAGAGCCAAGGCTCGCTGAGGTGGACTGCTACTTGCCTACCCAAAGATCCAGCCCCCCCAATTCCATAAGCAGAGCCCCAATTTAAAATATGCAGCTTCCCAGCCTCCCTTGCAGCTAGAGTCAGCCCTGTGATTTGAACCCAGTTTTGGCCGCTGAGATGTGGATCGAAGTTGCTACCTGTTTAGGGGTGAGCCCAGCTGGCACAGACCTTGGCCCTCCTCTTCCCGCCTGGGACAGGGACAAAAGCAGGGGTACGCCAGTGTGTGACCGTGAGGTAACCAGTCCTGGGGGCCAGAGCTGCCTGCTAAGGACGCTGAGTGAAGAGGCGCCGTGAGGTCTGAGTACCACCTTTGGACTTCCCATCATATGAGGAAACAGCTCGGCTTGTTTAAGCCAGTTCCTGTTACACCATCTCAGCTCCCGCCTCCCAGCTCATGGCTTTCCATTACCCCACCTCAAAGATCTTTTTTTTTTTTAACAACACACAGGGCAAAGGTCCAAAGAGGAGGAAAATCGACCCAATGCACAGAATGTGGTGGTGGAGGAGTAGTGAGGATTGGGGAGAAAAGAGCAAGGTCTCCCCAGATTTGTCATCACGCCCTGGGGTGACCAGGGCCAAGAGGGCGAAGGGACCTGGAGGTAAAGGCTGGGCCCCCCTCCCTGATCCAACCCCTTCTTGGGCTGCCTAGGCCTCTGGGGGAGGCAAGTCACTGACCACCAGCTGGTGAGGGGGAGAACCAGGCTCTGCTCCCAGCTCCTGCTCCCTGCCCCTTTCTGGGCCTCAGTTTCCCCTTCTGTAATATGAAAGGAGGGACAGATGTTTCCATCCAGTTCGGACATTCTGAAGGGCTCAGGAGGGGCTGACCGCGTCTGTTGCTTTTCTGGAGGTCAACCCACCCGAGTCCCGGGGGGTCAATATCACACCTGAGGCCCTGTGTCCATCAGGCCCATTCAAGACCCCAGTTCCCTGCAGGCGAACCTCCCACGGAGCCCAGCAGCCAAGCAACACAGCCCTGTCCGCTTCTTGGACACAGAGACGATGAGCCCAGAGATGGCAATAATAACCAGGTGTTTGCGGTTTCCCATGCAAACTAAGGGCTTTACAGAGATAAGCTCATTTACCCTCCAATCACTCTGTGAGGCAGACAGTATTATGAAACCCACTTTGCAGATGAAAAAAAATGAGGCCTAGAGAGGTTAAGAGCATAGCCTAAGGTCACAGAGCTAGTAAACAGCCGATCCGGGTATAGTTCTGAAATCCATGCACTTTAGGGCCTAAATGAGATGGGGAAATCCCAGAAGAGTGTGCGGGGGTTGAGGGGTGGGGAGTGATGGTGAGTAAAGGAAGAAGCAGGATGGGGAAAGGGCCAAGGTGTCAGTGGGCAGCAGGGCTTACAGCTAGAGCAGGAGCTAAGATGGGGCCTGAGCCCAGGTCACAGAACAGGGTCAGAGAGGCAGAGCTGATCAGGACCTGTACTACTTCCTTCCCCACAGCAGGCCGCCTCGCCAGCTGCAGTGCGGTTTGGAGAGGGCATGCCGGCCTCAAAGTTCCCCGGACCCTGCCCAGAGGCCCAGAAGCGTTCCCCATCCCACAGGTCATTTTCTACACCCTCCTCAGAAGCCACTTCTTCCCCCCCCCACACACACACACACATTGAAAACTTCCCGGGAGAGGTCAGGGCTGAAGAAACCCTTTATCACCAGCACCTTCCCCCCCCTCCCTGCCAGGCAGGGTCCAGCCACCCTCAGTCCCCTACTCCCCTCTCACCCTCCTAGGACAGCCTGTACTATCTGTTTAGTCTGTCTCCATAGTAACGGCTTTCTGAAGCGGAGGGCCTTCCTGGGAGAGGAGGCTTCTGGGAAATGTAGTCTTCTGTCACTACCCAGGTCTGGGCCCAGAAGCCCTGGGCTGCAGGTTCCTTGGCCAGTGGTGAGCTGGAACCAGCGTATGCCAGCTCGCAAGAGCTGATTATTAACATTTCGGGAATGCTGGCGAACCCGTTGAAAAACACAGCCACTGTTAAAACTTGTACTGTTTTTGTTTTTGGAGAAAGGGACCCACACAAGTCACAATGCAGCCTGTGGAGGTTTGGGGTGAAAGTGGAGAAACACTCAGCTGTCCTGACAAGGTTGTATAGTTGCTGTTACTGGCTGAAAGGTAGGACTGACCTCAATTCTCAGTAGTAAAGAAGGATTGCTTCCTTCCAGTTGGAATATTAGGCAGCCATGGAAAATAACGTGTGAAGGGTAAATCAGACTGAGGGAGCGCTCAGGAGGCAGCGTGTGGACATCAGTTCGGTGCGCACCCTGCGATTAGCTCTGTGGGAACTCCCCGGGGTGAAGGCAGGAGGGACGAGGAAGCAGGAAGCCAATGGCGTGTTTGGCTGGCGGATGGAACATAGAGAGGCTTCCTGCTCCTTTGCCCCATGCACCGTCTCATTCTTCTGATATTTACTTCCTTCCCTTCCTCCCCACACCCACTCCCACTCCCTGCTCCCGACAGGAAACCTTTCTGATGGGTGTTTTCCCCCCAAATGAGCATTGTTTTGCATGCTGCTGTTTTTAATTTGTGTAAATGATATTGCGTTCAGACCTCCTGTTCTTTTATTTTCACGTTGTTCAAGACCCATCCATGTTGCCGTGTGTCCTCAGCACGGATCCCCACGGACCCTCTGCTCTCGCAGGGACGGACACCTCGCTCTGCCACCAACTCCCTTCCACGACAGACAGTGCCACACAGGCCGTGGGCCGTCCCTTTTAGACCTGGGAGAGTGTTCCTTTGGGGGGCTGGGTCACCCCGTTTTTCTCCAGGCAGTGAAACCTGCCCTCTCCCCACCTTTTGCCATGCACGAGGGAGCCTAGAACCCTCCCGCCTGCCAGCAGTTGGTATTATCTGGCTTCCTAACGTTTGCCAATTTCCGGTATCCCTATTACACGTGTATCTCTCGTGCTTTTAAGCGTGTCTCGATGTACTAATGTGTTAGTTTAGGTGTTTCCTTCTCTTGAATTGTCTTAAAACTTCAGCCCATTTCTCTTGACTGGGACGTTCTTATTTTGATTGGCAGGACTTCCAGGTGTTTTCGATGTTGCGAATATCTTCCCGGATTCTGTCGCGTGTCTTCTAATATATCCCTGGGTGTCCTTCATTAAACAGAAAACCTTAATTTTAATGTGATTAAATTTGCCAGGTTTGAGTCTGATGTTTTACGCTTATGATTTTTTTGCTTGAAAAGTTCTTCTTTGCCCTTCGGTTGCAAAATATTTTCCCACATTAACGTCATAATTTTGGCATCCCATTTAGATCTTGAATCTGCCTGGAGCCCACCCCTGGGGTCAGCCAGCCTGGTCCAAATTCTGAGGGGTTAGGTAGAGATTCTGTTTTATTTTTCTCCGTGTAATGAGCCAATTTTCCAAAACCATCATCGGATCGTTCATCCTTCTTGGTGATGCCACTTTAGTCATGTATTTTGTCTCCTAGGTGTACATGAGTCTGCCACTGAGCCCTCTGGTCTGTTCCACTGGTCTTCATGCCTATCCCTGCACAGACCCCATATTGGATTTATCATTATGGTCTTGTAATCATTTCTTAAAGAATCTGTAGTTCAAGCCCTGGCCGGTTTGATTCAGTGGATAGAATGTTGGCCCATGGACTGAAGGGTCCCGGGTTCGATTCCGGTCAAGGACATTAAAAAAAAAATTGAATCTGTAGCTCAAGTCTTCCTTCTATGCCCTCTTTCATTAAGGTTGACTTAGCTATGTGAGGCCTAAATGCCTCCATATAAATTTTAGAATAACTTTTCAAAAGTCTTAAAGAATCATTTGGAATCTTTATTGAAGTTGCATTGTATTCACAGATTAATTTGTGAATAACTTTTGATATTATCTATCAGAGAGCACAGAAGAAGTAGGTCTTCTAATTTCCTGTATATTTGTTCTATTGTAATAAAAAATACTGGGAGTAAATAAATTGGGGTGGAACGGAGAGAGCCAGGGAGCCATGGTGGCCATGGGGGGCCCTTCCTGCGGCACAACGATGACCCCTGCCCCCCAAGGCCTGACAAGGCGGTGGCCAAGGCCCAGGCACATTCCTGCGGGGCCAGGGGGACCGGGCACCAGGCAGCCCTCTCAGCCAGTGTCTCATTTAACCCTTCATCAACCCCGTGGGGCAGCGACTGCCACCCGGTCTCACAGGCTCCGTGGGTGAGGAACTGGTCCCTGGCAGGCTGCAGAGGCAGAGTGTGGACCAGGCAGGCTGACCCCAGAGTCGGTGCCTTTAACCGCGGTGCTACCCTCCGCCTGTTGCTATCATGATGGTTCAGGGACAGGGGAACCCTGTTCATTCATTCACGCTGGGCCTCGGGTGCATTTTTACCATTGCCCCGCCTGGCCTTCGCACGTGCTCTGCTTGGCGCTTGGAGCTGCTTGGGCAGTGACCCCAGGCAACGAGGGACCCCGGCCCTCTGCCCTCCTGGCCCTGGGGCGGAGCCAGCAGAAGAGGAGCCTCACACGTGCCAGGACACCTGGCTCATCTGGGGCTGGGGCTCCCACTGGGGGTGCCTGGGAGAACCACAGCCCAGGGCTCAAGGGCTCAGGGACAGGTGTAACTCCTGAACCCAGGCAGTGCCCCGGGAGGAGGGCCAGCGACCCAGGGAGGCCCTGCCCTAGCGTCAGCCCAGGCCGCAGAGCAGCTGGTGTGGGTGCTGGGCCTCTCGGGGCCGCCATGCCTCGTCCCCACACAGGGCTGTGCACTTGGCAGAGCTGAGAAGGAATCTGAAGGGAGCCTTGACCTTCACACCGGACCCCAGACCTCCTAGTTCACATACAGGCTCACGCTTTACACAAGGCTCCACCTGGTTTCTCTTTAAGCCAAGGAAGGGGGTCTCGGGGAGCCAACTACCTCCCCCTGAATCGTGCGGGGCACTGACCTTTGTCACCGCACTTAGTGCTCTCAGGACGAGGCAAGGACCCGACCTCCGTTTTACAGAGCGGGAGACAGGCTCAGAGAGGTGCGGTGACATGTGCAGGGTCACACGGCCCCTTAGTAGCAGAGGCGGGATTTGAACCCAGGCCCTCAGCCCCTGGCGTCCCTCTGCTCTTCCTGAGCACAGCTTGGCAACTCCGAGAGGATGGAGGTAGGGCGCTGGGATCCTCGGCATGAGAAACACAGGTCTGTGAAGACAACCCAGCCCCACCAAGTGTGTGCACAAAACCAGAGCCTGCAGCTCCGCTGCTGTGATGTCCACCCCCAGGATTTCCCTTCCAGGAACGCGGTGCCTTGCTTAAAATAGCCCCCCCGCTCCCCCCCTCCTGTCTTTCATCTGCTGCTGGTCCCAACTTGGCATCTGGGAGGCGGCAGGCCAGCAGCCCCGGGGCCGTGGGGAGGGTCTCAGGGGACTAAGTCTCATCCGTAGAAGGTGCCTGACCCGCTGCAGAGCCCCCTGGGCAGGGTGTGGGTGGGGAGGGTGCGATCCCCGCTGGTTAGTAAGTGAGGGCTGGAGCGGGAACGTGATGGGGGACGATCCCAGGGCCCTGCCTCCTGTCCGCAGGCTGGGGAAGCAGGGTGTGGGGAGGAGGGCCGCTGTCTTTCTCCATCTGTCCCTCTCTGATCTCCTCCTTTGCATCAGCTCATCTGTCAATGCTCTCTCTGTGGCTCTCTCTGTAGCTCTCTCTGTAGCTCTCTCTGTGGCTCTCTCTCTGTGGCTCTCTCTGTAGCTCTCTCTGTGGCTCTCTCTGTGGCTCTCTCTGTAGCTCTTCCTCCGTCTCTGTTATCTGCCTCCTTGTGTTTCCTGTGGAGGAAACAGCATGTGGTTGCTTGCGACCCAGAGGTCCAGCTGCTGGAAGCGGGGTCTGGCCTGGGACACCCCCTGGCTCAGGGCTCTGTCAGGCTGCTGCCAAGCTCACACATCCACCTATTAGGCCGGCGGATATCTGCTCAGGGCCCCAGACGCACCAGGGCTGGGCTGATCGGGCTAGTGAGGCCGGCAAAGCCCCAGCTCTGTAGCTGTGGGTGCTCAGATTCTGGGGGGATGTGCTCCCTCTCTCTGCTCAGCCCAGCCCCCTCCCCTGCCCTGCACCTCCAGCCCACTGTGACCCCCACCGTGACCTCTACTGTGACAGCAGATCAGAGGTCAAGCCAGCCACATGGCAGTCAGAGTGGGACCAGGGGCCTTGCTGGGGGTCTCACCCACTGAGTGGCATTCTCTGAATGGCAGTGTCCTGGCACCTGAAGGGCTGGCAGCCCCCCAAATGGTGGGGGTTCTTCTGTGATAATAGGCCATGGTGGACTAGCTGAGACCAGGTGGGGAGATTGACTGACCCCCCAAACAAACCTCCAGTTCACAACTACCTGGTGCCTGAGGGGCGGACACCTCCTAAATGCCCCCCTCGCCACGGGCAGGGGAGCCTGCGGATGGAGAGGCAGTGACAACGGGGAGGGAGGGGAGGCTGGGCTCCTCGGAGGGGCTGTGCCAGCACAGACTCCCCCTTACTGAGGCCAGAAGGTGGGCAATGGCAGAGAGAGGCTGCTTTGCTATGAAGGCGGGGGTGGGGGAGTGCAGAGCGGCAGGGGTGGGGGTGCGGCTCTGTGCTGGTAGGAGGCTCAGGGTTATAGGAACCTTGGGCCCCTGCAGTCCTGGATTGGGGGATTCTGATACCAGAGAGGATCTGGGTGGGACCTCTGAGATCCTGTGTTCGCCCCGGTCCCTCCCCCTCCCTCCCCAGCCGCATCCTACAGACTTGGAGACCGAGGCCCCGAGGGAGGCAGGGAGCTGTCCAGGCTCACACAGTGGGTCAGAGCCGAGTCCTGTTATTGTGACGCCACGTGGGTCTGCTCAGCGCGGGCAGTGCCGGAGGAGGGCACGGTGCTCTGGCCTGGGAAGTAGAGGACGATGAACCAGCAGAAGATGAAGACACCTGCGGAGGAGAGGGCATGGCTGAGCCCGGAGTGAGGGGGGTGGGGTGGGGACAGGGAGCGGGTGGCCTGGCGGCAGCTGCCCACAGGACAAATAGCCCCTTTGTAAAAGTTCAAGACTTTATGGGGAAATGGGGCAAAAATGAAACCTACTCCTGAAAAAGAATCAAAAAGGCATCTTGGAGTTCAGGTTTAAATATGAAGGGTGTCCAGCCGGCGTGGCTCAGGGGTTGAGTGTCAACCTATGAACCAGGAGGTTACGGTTCGATTCCTGGTCAGGGCACATGCCCGGGTTCCATCCTCAGTGTGGGATGTGCAGAAGGCAGCCAATCAATGAATCTCTCTCATCACTGATGTTTCTATCTCTCTCTCCCCCTCTCCTTTCCTCTCTGAAATAAAGAAAAAATAAAATTTAATTGAAAAAGATGAAGGGTAACCTCTGAAAAGATAATGAGATAACCGACAGCTTCAAGGTGTCCTCTCTCCAACCTTGAACCTCTGGGGTTTTCCAGAGGTGGACTCATGCTTTTTCATCTGGAGATCGTCCCAGACAGCCCATAACAATGACTTCTGTTGTTATTAACATCGTTTCCACATAGGTGTGTCCCCCACGTGCGTCGTCTCAGTCATTCATCATCACCCAACCCGGTGGGGTAGGTGTGGGATTATCCCTACTGCCCGGACGACCTGCTCTAAGGAGCTGAGTGACTTGTGGGGTCATGAGTGTTGCTGGGATTGGAATCCAGGTCCGCCTGCCCCCAGTGCTCTCGACCACGACGCCACACAGGTCCATGAGGCATTGGGGCTTGCAAGGGACTGCCCTGCACGGGGTGAGGCTGTGAACCAAAGCTTAGGGGGTGTTTCTCCCACAGACGGGCCGTGAGGCTTCTTTAAGCTGCGTGCATGAAACGGGGATGTGGGGGCCAAGAGGACAGGGGCACTCACCCTGGGCGCCTGCCCCTTTGTTGGATATCGGAGGAAGGACCCTGTGGGGGCAGGGAGCAGGTGTATCAATCATTTCCTCCACTAATCACTTCCTGCCTCCACAGCTCCTTAGAGCCTCTGTCCATGTCATGTGGCCACCACATCACATGACCCTGCCTTCCTGGTCACAGCTGATTGGACCAGAGATGGACATGGGACTAAGGTGGCCCAATCAGATCCTTGACACTCCTAAGAACTGGAAGAGACTAAATCAGACCATAGTCACTAGACTTGGAAGGTCATCTCGAGTTGAGGTGACTATACTGGGGGCCATGGGTAGGAATGGGCCAGTGGAGAGAGAAGGAGGTAAGAGGATGCACGAGACTCCAGAGAGAAAGATGGAGGAAGTATCTGCTTTGGTTTGGATGGCTTTTCCTGAGCCTGGCAGCAGCTCCCCTGAGGCCAGCCTGCCTTTCTGCCCGAGGGTCTGGGGAGAGGCCTGGCTATGATATTTACAATCAGCAGCCCTGGCCTCGGTGGAATCCTGTGTCTTGCGAACCACTCTCTCCCTGCCTCCCATCCCAACCTCCCGCCCCTGGTGCAGACGGAGCAGCCGCCACCTCCCGGGCCCAGGAGCCTCACCTTGTAAGGAGTTGAACAGCGCGAAGATGTAGATGGTGGCCAGGCCCAGCGGCGTGAGGAATGCCAGCCCCCAGGTCGTGCCCACCAGGCTCGAGAGGCCCAGCAAGGTGAGGACCCCCTTCCAGTGCTGCCGCTGCTCCTTGCCGGCCGTGGCACTCGACAGAGTGAAGATCTTCCAGGCCAGCAGGCCCAGCACCACAGCGCTGAAGAGGAAGGTGACGAGGAAGTAGCCATGGACGGTGGCGTAGAGGGCAGCTTTCTTCCGGAACCAGCACCTGGTGGAGGTGGATGGCCATTGGGACTGGGCCAGGTCCCCCTGACCAGCGAGCCCTGGGCAGTCTCCCCGGGCTGACCTTCCGCGACCAAGAAGACGCCCTTCCCGACTCCACCCAGCAACCCCACTCCCCTGGGGAAGGGCTCTCGGGAGGCTCCAGTCTGGTGTCTCTTTATTTTTTATTTTATTTTCATTTTTAAATATATTTTTATTGATTTCAGAGAGGAAGGGAGAAAGAGAGAGAGAGAGAGAGAAAACATCAGTGATGAGAGAAAATCATTGATCGGCTGCCTCCTGCACGCCTCCCACTGGGGATCAAGCCTGCAACCCAGGCATGTGCCCTTGACTGGAATCCAACCTGAGTCCCTTGAGTTCCCAGACCGGTGCTCTATCCACTGAGCCACACCGGCTAGGGTTCTGCTGTCCCTTTAGACCAGTGAGTGCAAAAGGATCAATTAGGCCCCAAAGATATGTTTACCCACATGATGTAAAAAAAAAAAAAAAAAGTGAATTAATGACCATCGTTTAAAAAGCAGGAGATTTAGCATAAGCACAATTAGATTTCTGCTTCCATTATAAAACCACATTCCTTAAAGGGGGGGGGGGGTAATCAGGGAAAATGGAGACATATGTCATACTTTAAACAATAAACACACACACACACACACACACACACACAAACATGCCTGGCAGCTGCCCATTAGACGGGTGTGTGACTGCCAGTCTAATGCAGCCCCCACTGGGCCGCCACATGCATTTATCTTATTGTCTACCCTGTGGCCCCTGCATTTGAGTCCAGGGGACATGACCAGCCCTCCTAGCACACAGCCATGGACCCAAGACAGACGCCCTGGGAGGGGCTGGGCTCTGCCCCACTGCTCCCTGCACTGCAGGGGTGAAAGTCCAAAAGAGCATGTCTGTCAGCCCCCACCCCATTGTACAGATGTGGAGACTGAGGCCCAGAGAGAGGACGAGCTTGCCCAAAGTCACACAGCAACGCAGAGGCAGAGCCTAGATAGCACCAGGGCTGCTGGGAATATGTGAGCAGGTTGTGCCCTGCGCAGGGGCACCTGGCTGAGGGTGCAGGTGGGGCTGAAATCCAGCTGAGCGCCTGGCATGTCAGATTGGGGGTCGGGGACACTTTTAAAAATGTGTCCCAAGTGCCAGGTGGGCTGGTGGTGGACACACAGCCTAGAGCAAGGCATCCTGCCTCCTGCTCCGGTTCTCTCGCCTCCTCCTCAGGACCCCTCGCTCATTGCATATCCTCTCTCCAGGCCTCAGTTTACCCCTGCGGATAGGAGGATCCTTCGCCTTGACTCCCTGGGTCTCTCCTCCCAGGGTCCCTCCTCTCCCCACCTCCCTATGCCTCCATATGTGCAGCCGGGACCTGGCGTCACTCCTGCCCCACAGCCACCACTCACAGCTCCAGTGTGGTCCTGTTCTCCTCGTCTCGGATGGTGTAGAGGCCATAGCTGTTGGCACTCCCGGTGCCGATGACCATTAGGACTGGCAGACCTGGGCAGGGGAGAGGGCATGGCACGGCTGGGACTCAGACCCCGAGCCAGCCCCTCTGCCCAGCCCGGCAACACCTACCCCAGCCCACGAGGCTCAGCTTCAGGAAGTAGTGCCCGAAGTAGGTGTTGAAGACCCTGATGACGAGCAGGTAGAGGTGGAAGGACTCCAGGACCATCCAGGTGAAGACACAGAGCAGGAGGTAGTGGGAGACGGCCCCCCGGGCCACGCAGGCGGCGTGGGACCCCTTTGGGCCGTGCCCCACGTTGATGAAGAAGGCGAGGTTCACGAGGAACAAGCTGACGCTCAGGGCCACGTGGATCTTAGGGGCGTCTTCTGACTTGAACCTCTTCCAGGAGAACCTGGGGGAGAAGGGCCAGCGAGAGGCTGGGAGGGCCGCAGCATCACGGGCCTCCCGCCACCTCCTCTGCTCCGCCCCTGCCGCGGCCAGAGCGAGGGCCGTCGGGTTCCGGTCCGGGCCCCCTCTCTCCTGGCCACGCGGATCCTGCTGGTCTCCTCCCTCAACCCGATGCTTCAGCCCAACGGCATAACTCGCAGTTCCCTGGATGTGTTCTGCTTTCCCTGCCTGGTTTTGAAGTTGTACCAGGATGCTAGAAAATGCCATCTCTGGGGAAAGCTGGATGAAGAAAGCACGGGACTCTATGCGCTGTCTTCACCACTTCCTGTTAGCCTTAATTATGTATTTATTTTTAAATACATTTGTATTGCTTTCAGAGAGGAAGGGAGAGAGAGAGATAGAAACATCAATGATGATTTGCCAAAACCGGTTTGGCTCAGTGGATAGAGCGTCGGCCTGCGGACTGAAGGGTCCCAGGTTCGATTCTGGTGAAGGGCATGTACCTTGGCTGCGGGCACATCCCCAGTAGGGGAGTGTGCAGGAGGCAGCTGGTCGATGTTTCTCTCTCATCAATGTTTCTGACTCTCTGTCCCTCTCCCTTCCTCTCTGTAAAAAAATCAATAAAATATATTGTAAAAAAAAAAAAAAAAAGAAAAAAGAAACATCAATGATGAGAAAGAATCATTGATTGGCTGCCTCCTGCATGCTCCCCACTGGGGGATCGAGCCCGCAACCCGGGCTTGTGCCCTGACCGGGAATCGAGCCCCAAGACTCAACCACTGAGCCATGCCGGTCGGGCTACAATTGTTTAAAAATATTGAAAGACTTTAGTTCTGGGGCTCAGTATACGATGTTGGCCCATGCGAGTAGTCGGCAAACCGCGGCTCGAGAGCCACACGCGGCTCTTTGGCCCCTTGAGTGTTCTAACGCCACTTCTTCAAAATAGACTCGCCCAGGCCAAAAACCGACTTCTGCGCATGGGCCACGAAGTTTCAATCGCACTGTACGTGCGCGCCCACACGTGGTATTTTGTGGAAGAGCCACACTCAAGGGAGCCCCCCGTAATGCAAGCCTGGGCTCCCTGAGGCCCCTGAGGGTGGAGAAGCTGCTGGACACGATTGACAAAGGAGAGCGAAGTAGGAGAAGCAGAGGGAGACCCGCTCCGGGCACCTGCCGTGACTCAAGGGGTCCTTCAGTTACGGGGCCCACACCTCCTTAGATGTCTCAGCCCATGGGCGCTGAGTCTCTGCCACTTGTAACTGAAATGACCCCCACACATCGCAACCTCCGCCCTGTTTTACCAGTGTGAGTCTGAGGCCCACAGACTCAGAGGTGGGTCTGGGATGGCCGAGCTGCAGAGGCTCATGGCCTTCTCCAGCGCCTTCGGGTGCCTCGAGGGAGACCCCACTGAGGTCTGGAGAGGCTGTCGATATAACTTTGCACAACCAGGGAGCTTGGCCCTGCACGGTGCTGCCTTTGAGGGCGGAGGGAGCGGGGTGGGTCACCCACCTCAGGGCCGCGTAGAAGACAACGGTGAAGGCCAGGAAAGCCATGGAGGCGCCACAGCCAACCTGGGAGATTCGCGTGAGGGCCTGCACGGTGGCCTTGTTCAGGACCGGCCTCTGTGGGCAACACCCCAACCAGGACCCCATCAGCTGGCGGCCAGGCCCACCCACCCCCAAGGGCCATGGCCCCTGCCAGGAAGCCCCCTCCCAGGACAGGAGTCTGGGCCCCTCCAGAAGTGCTGGGGCGGGGGGGGCTGTTACCAGCAGCAGGGAGAAGAAGGTCAGGTGGTCACGGGGGGGAGCTGTTACCAGCAGCAGGGAGAAGAAGGTCAGGTGGTCACGGGGGGGGGGGGCTGTTACCAGCAGCAGGGAGAAGAAGGTCAGGTGGTCACGGGGGGGGGGGGGGGCTGTTACCAGCAGCAGGGAGAAGAAGGTCAGGTGGTCACAGCGGCAGACAGTCGCCTGGGCTCCCGGCTCCGTGGAGCAGCCCTTGGAAGACCAGTCTCCTGTTGACCCTGGAGAGGAGGGGAGGGGAACATAAGGGAGGGGAGGGAGGGGAGGGGAGGGGAACATAAGGAGGGGAGGGAGGGGAGAAGGAAGAGAGGGGACCGGAGGGGAGGAGAGGGGATCATAAGGGAGGGGAGGGAGGGGAGAAGGAGGAGAGGGGACCGGAGGGGAGGAGAGGGGATCATAAGGGAGGGGAGGGAGGGGAGAAGGAGGAGAGGGGACCGGAGGGGAGGGGAGGGGAACAAAGGGGAGGGGAGAGAGGGGAGGGGCCGTGCGGGTAGAGCCCCGCACCCTGAGGGAGTCCATACTCTCCCCACCTGTCTCACCCAGGGGAGGTCCTCCAGGCCCTACCTTTAGTCACATCCCAGAATACACAGGTGAGCGTCACGTTCTGAAACCAGAGAGTGGGAGTCAGGATGGAGGCAGGGGAGGCTGGGAGAGGGGAGAAGAGGGTGGGAGGGGAGGGGGAGGACCGCATGCTCCCTCCTCTTAGCATGTGTGTGCAAGGCTCACACAGGAACATGGTGGTCACACAGCAACATGGGCCACACCATTGGTGGCCCCTGGATCGGCACATGAGGACCTGGGTATGGTGACAGGCTGTGGGTGGGAGGGTCGCATGTCTGTGGATGGGTGTGTAATGCCGTGCGCATGCATGTGGGTGTGCCAGGTCCTGTGTGCACCTCTGTGAGCACGTGACTGGGAGGGTTCTGGAGGCATGTGGGCATCCAAGGGTGGGCACGCATCCTTGGGCACAATTGTGTGTGTGGTCCTAACGGCTTCTCCTGGGTGGATGTGAAGGGTGGATGGTGCGGCGTCCTGTGCTCGTCTGTCCATGTGCCCAGGGGTGCCCACCCACCTGTCTGCCCCTGCATCACTGCCAGCCTGGGTGGGGGCTCACCGGAGGCTGACGTGGGTGCGAGAAGGTGATCTCCACAGGCTCCTGCAGCGCCGTGACACGCATCCCGCCCAAACTCAAGCCCACCAGGCGGTTGTTCAACACGCTGCCCTCGTCCTCCAGGCTGAGCTGGGGGCCCTATGGAGGGAGATGGGGGGGCCAGGCTGCAGAAGGGGCTGTCTCAACTCAGCCGTGGCAGGGTTCCTGGGAGCCTCCAGGACCCGTGGTCCTTGCCTGGAAGGCAAAGTCTGAGACCAGGGGCCAGAGGACCAAGGGGTCATGGGTGACATCCTCCCTGCTGCCCCCTATGACCTCCTGCTCTGGCTGGTCACAAAGCACCCACCCTCTCCATCCCTGGCCTCCAGACGCCTCTGCCTCTTAACTGGAGGGGCCCAGGGCCAGGAGAAACATCAGACCAGAAATGGGGGGTGGGGGTGCCTGCAGGGCTAGTACCCCACCCTGGCCACACCAGCACTTGGACATGCACACATCTGCATAGGAGCAGACACATGCCTCTGGGACACGCATGGCACACACCTGCACGGGTACGGGTACACTCGCTCATGTGGACTGTGTGTACCAGGAATAGGAAAGACATGCATGTTTGTGCGTGCACAGGGTCCCACAGGGACATGGGCACACTTGGGAGACACATACAGTCCAAGGTCACTGGTATGTGGGGTCCGGATATCTGAGTGTGTGGACCAGTGTGAGTCTGAGGCCCATAGACTCAGAGATGGGTCTGGGATGGCCGAGCTGCAGAGGCTCATGGCCTTCTCCAGCGCCTTCGGGGGCCTCGGGGGAGACCCCACAGAGGACCAGCACTGCCTGGGGAGCCTCCGAGCTGCCCTGCCTCCGTCCGGCTTCTCACCTTGAAGAGGTTCCCCGGGCCGACGTCCAGCACCGATACGGCCAAGGGGACCGCCGGCCTGCTGCCCTGCAGGGAGGCGAACAGGCTCCTGGGCAGCCGGACTCTGTCGGGAAACCTGTGCTTGTCCTCCGTCACCTGCCCCGGAATCTGTAACCACAGACCCGGTGGCTCCTTCTTGACCCACGGATTCCAGCCCCCAACACAGACCCTGCCATCCCTCACGGGGAGGGAGCCGGAGGCACGCCAGGCGGAGGGGCGGCACCTGAGGACTTCCGCTCTGAGAGGCAGGACATCTGGGGGCACAGCCCAAGCTCTCTGTCCAGGCTGTGAGCCCCTGGACATGTCATGGCACTCACGGGGCCTCAGCTTTCCCAATATGGAGAATGGGCGTAACAAGGTGTCTGCACCTTCCAAGGGTCTCGTCCTAGAAATCTGGACAATCTGTTACCAGGTTCCACTCCTCCACTTAACTCACCAGCACCCATCAGCAAGGCGGAGGAGCCTACAGGGACGCAGGAGGGCTAGACCGGGACTCTTACAGAATTCTGAAAGCCACGCCTGAGGAACCCGCAGAGCCAGCCCGCAGGGGCGGGACGCCTCACCTGAGAGGGGCTCAGGGAGAAGTGCAGGTCTCCTGCGATGCTGGTGCTGACATTCTTGACAACGGCCTTCAGAAAAGGCAAATCCACCGTCTCCCTCAGACGCCCCTCCGCCAGGTAGGTCTCGTAGTCCAGCCAGTATCTGCAAGGGGCCAGGGGCAGGGCAATGTGGGGCCTTGCCAGCTGAGCCACCCCCTC
The DNA here is from genome assembly GCF_027574615.1 of Eptesicus fuscus. Lineage (NCBI taxonomy): Eukaryota > Metazoa > Chordata > Mammalia > Chiroptera > Vespertilionidae > Eptesicus > Eptesicus fuscus. Next base: position 267,942 of record NC_072493.1, read on the forward strand.
ACCTGGTCCCCAGCCTGGGTGAAAGGAGGAGAGACCATGGGCCATGATCACCAGGCTCTTGGGTAGGAGGGGTGACCCAGCATAGCAGCGGGCAGACCCTGGGAGCACCAGGGAGAGGGCTGGCGCGGGAACAGCCCAGGCTGTGCGAGGGGTTCCAGACAGCAGTCCCTCGAGCATTTCACGTGTTTGTCTCCCTGTGAAAACTTCACACAACACAACATTTTTAACTGCTTTAAAGTGTGCAATTGCCCGGCCGGCGTGGCTCAGGGGTTGAGCGTCGACCTATGAACCAGAAGGTCATGGTTTGATTCCCGGTCAGGGCGCAGGCCCAGGCTGTGGGCTTGATTTCCGGTGTGGGGCGTGCAGGAAGCAGCCAACCAATGATTCTCTCTCACCATTGATCTCTCTCCCTCTCTCTCTCTCTCTCCTCTCTGAAATCAATAACAATATTTTTTAAAGTGTACAATTCATCATCCCATACCCATTAAACAGTCCCTCTTTTCCCTCCTCTCCTAGCCCCTGGCAGCCACTAATCTGGGTTCTGTCTCGATACATTTGCCTATTCTGGATATTTCATATAAATGGAATTAGATGACCTCTGACCCTTTGTGCCTGGCTTCTTTTACTTAGCATAATGTTTTCAAGGGTCATCTATGTTGTAGCATGTACAAGTATTTCATTCCTTTTTTATGGGCGAATGATATTTCATCGTATGGGTTGTCACATCTTGTTTATCCATGTATCCATTGATGGACATCTGGGTCGTTTCCGTGCTGGGGCTTTTGTGAGTAGGGCTGCTATGCACACTCACATACAAGCTTTTGTCTGAGGATGTGTTTTCCATCCTTGGGCACAGGCCTAGGAGTGAAGTTGGTGGTAATGCTTTGCTTAACTTTTTGAGGAATTGTCAGGCTGTTTTCCACAGCCGCTGCACCATTTTACATTCCCGCCAGCGAGGTGTGCTCCGATTTCCTCGTGTACTTGCCAGTACATACTTTTCGTTTTGTTTTTCATTGTAGCCATCCGAGTAGGTATAAAGTGGCATCTCATTGCGGTTTTAATTTGCATTTCCCTAATGTGTAATGATGTTGAGCACCTTTTTATATACGTGCTGGTCTTTGCATATCTCCTTTGGAGAAATTCCTCTGAGCATAGTAAACTGCGGGGTGGTAATTGCGTGGTGTGAGCGAGCGCCTCCTCGCGTGTATTGAGTACTCACTGCAGACTGGGAATTCAGTCTTTGAAGACGGGCTGTGTGGAAACTGACTTCTGGGAACTGAGCTGCTGTTGAACCTCACAGAACATAGAAGTTAATTGGCATTTATTTTACCACCGCTCCCAGGCCTCCGCTAAGATAGCCAGGAGAGGCGAGTCTGTGGTGCTCTCCGTGGTCCTGAAACTTCAATGCGCGCCAGGGGGGTGTTTTTCTTACACTAAGCTCCGCTGCTCAGGCCAGGCCTGAGATAGCAATGGGAGGGGCGGGGAGGGGTGGGGTGGGGGCAGATACAGCCAGATCAAGGCTGTTGGAAAGAAGTAGCTATGGAGGGCTTGCCAGGAACACAAAAGGAGGCTCTTATTTTGACATCATTTTTGAACACTCAATGTTACCAAAGGAAAAACCCCCCAAGAAACCACAGAAAAAATATTGTGTAATATGAAGAGTAAGCCACGCAGATATGTGCAGATGTGCCTGAGTGTAGCAGGCAATTAGAACACCACCAAGCCAGAAGCAGTGGGGCGAGGCTGCCCAAATCCACTGATTGAACCACGTCAATTGAGACTAGCTTTTGTTTACCTTTTAAAAATGGAAACAGCTCTTTCCCATCTTGCGAGACGGCGGGTGAAAGAAAACTGAGAAGCCGGATACTGAGGAGAAGAAGCCGGAAGCCAAGAAGAAGGCTGACGCGGCGGCAAGGTCAGGGCGCCTAAGAAGGGGGAACCCCCCTGCAGCCAACCCCGTCCTCGGCAGAGGAACTGGCAGATACTCCCGGGCGGCTGTGTATTCGCGAAAGGCCATGTACAAGAGCAAGTATTCGGCCCCTAAGTCCAGGATTGAAAAGAAAAAGAAGGAGAAAGTTCTTGCTACTGTCACAAAACCAGTTGGTGGCGACAAGAATGGTGGTACCCGAGCGGTTAAACTCCGCAAAATGCCTAGATGTTATCCCACTGACGATGAGCCTCGAAGGCTGTTAGGCACGGCAAGAAACCCTTCAGTCAGCATGTGAGGAGACTGCGGGCCAGCATCCCTCTGGGCCCATTCTGATCCCTCACTGGGCGCCACAGAGGCAAGAGGGTGGTTTTCCTGAGCAGCTGAGCAGTGGCTTGCTACTTGTGACTGGACCTCTGTCCCTCCATCGAGTTCCACTGCATAGAACACACCAGAAATTTGTCATCATCACTTCCACCAAAATTGATATCACGGTGTGAAATCCCCAAACATCTCGCGGATGCTTACTTCAAGAAGAAGCTGCGCAAGCCCAGACACCAGGAGGGCGAGATCTTCGACACAGAGAAAGAGAAATACGAGATTACAGAACAGCGCAAGGTTGACCAGAAAGCTGTGGACTCTCAAATTCTGCCAAAAATCAAAGCTGTTCCTTAGCTCCAGGGCTACCTCCACTCTCTGTTCGCTCTCACCAATGGGATTTATCCTCACAAACTGGTGTTCTGAATTTCTTATAAGAACCCGATTAAATAACTGATATGTTAAAAAAAAAAAAATGGAAACAGCCCCTAGCTGGTTTGGCTCAGTGGATGTCAGCCTGTGGATTAAAGGGTTCCAGGTTCAATTCCAGCCTAGGGCACATGCCTGGGATCTGGGCTTGTCCCCAGTATGGGGTGTGCAGGAGGCAGCCAGTCAATGATTCTCTCTCATCATTGATCTTTCTATCTCTCCCTTCCTCTCTGAAAGCAATAAGAAAATAATAATAATAAAATAAATAAACTGTGAAAAAAAGATTTAAAAAAATGGAAACAAAGAAGTATTGTGATTGTCATTATTACCGAATAAAATTGTGAATTGTATTTCATTATATATTTCACCCCGTGCACTTAAAAAAATTCCGTGGCCTCATAAAACAGCCCCACTTACTTTCTCAAGGAAAGATTTCCTCATCTGGTTCTCAGAGCACTTAAAAAATTATTTTAGGCCCTAACCAGTTTGGCTCAGTGGATAGAGCATTGGCCTGTGGACTGAAGGGTCCCAGGTTCGATTCCCGTCAAGGGCATTTTCCGGCGTATAAGACGACTGGGCGTATAGAAGATTTTCCTGGGTTAAAAAGTCGTCTTATACGCTGGAAAATACGGTACCTTGGTTTCGGGCACATCCCCAGTAAGGGGTATGCAGGAGGCAGCTGATTGATGTTTCTCTGTCATCAACTCTCTATCCCTCTCCCTTCCTCTCTGTAAAAAATCAGTAAAAATATATTTTAAAATTATTTAGGTGTGAAATGTAACATATTCAAAAAGTCTAAAGCATCACTATACCACTGAATTTTTAATTACAACATTGACACCCACTTAAGTGCCTGATACTAGTATAGCTGCTTCGATTCCTTTAGTTCCATGTTTGCCTCATACATATCTTTCCACATTGTGCCTGTTGGTTGTTGTTTTTCATGGTGAGTGGTGTGACATTAAACGACTCACCTTTTACGTTGGAGGGGACATCTTGACATTCTCCAGACATCTGAATGCCCAGACAATTCAATGCACTGATGGGCCCCTGAATTCTCTCGGGGTTTATCTCCCACCCTCTAGTTCACTTATGTCTTCCTAAGGCGTCTTAAGTACATGTCACTTTCTGCTCATCAAATCTAATCAGCACCATGTGGACTAGTGATGCTTTGCTGAGTGTCAAGATTAATAAGGTCTCTGTGAAGTATATGATGACAGTAAGGAGGGGAAGTGACACAGCCCTGAGGAAACACTGTGACAGAATACTGTTGTCTCTGCCAAGTCCTTGCAAATTGGTACGGAGAAAAAAGCATTCGCCGGGTCATAGCCGCGTACCAATTGCCAGGGGTTGTGTTGATGTATTCAAGTAAACACATTCGTCTGGGACAGCAGCTGTCATTGGACTCACCATGCGATTAAGTTCATGCTGGTCCACAGCCATTCTCCAAGACCCGCCTGACTCCTGGTGAGGTCAATGGAGTTGGAACAGGTATCGCCACCCATGCTTCTTTCATATCTGTCACGGGGGCATTAATCTCCGCAGGGATGTAGTTTAGCTTCTAGTTTACTATCTTGGGAGAAGACATTCCAGGAGCTTCCACTTAACTCTTTTATTTTTTCGGGGGAGGGGGGTATTTTGTGTTAATCCTCACCCAAGGATATTTTTCCATTGATTTTTTTTTTTTTTGAGAGAGAGGGAGAGTGGAAGAGGGAAACATCTATGTGAGAGAAACACATTGATTGGTTGCCTCCTGTACATGCCCTGACCAGGGTCGGGGCCGGGGAGGAGCCTGCAACCAAGGTACATGCCTAGACTAGAATCAAACCCGGAACCCTTTGGTCCGCAGGCTGACACTCTATCCACTGAGCCAAACCAGCTAAGGCTCCACTTAGCTCTTCAGTGGAATGCCCTCCAAAGGCAATGCAATGGAGAAAGCATAGTCTTCTCAACAAATGGTGCCAAAACATTAGATATCCAGATGTAAAAGTAGTGGTAATAATAACAATAATAATAATAATAATAATAATAATAATGTAAAATTAGACATTTATCTCACACTGTACACAAAAATTTAACTCAAAATGCACAGCCTAATTATAAGAGCTAAAACCATATACTTGTAGAGGAAAACTTAGGAGAAAATCTTTGTAACCTTGGGCTAGATGAAATGTCTTTGATATGACAGCAAACACACACACAATTTAAATTGGGCTTCATCAAAAGTAAATGTTTGGATCTTCAAAAGATATCATTAGGAAAATAAAAAAGACAAGACATATATACATACACTGGGAGAAAATATTTACAAATCATACATCTGGTAAGAAATAACTTAAATCCTGAATATATGCAGAATTCTTAAAACTCAATAATAAGAAGACAATCCAATTTTTTAAAAAGGAGGGAAATATTTGACTAGTTTTTTCACCAAGGAAAATATATGAATGGCTAATGAGTACTTGAAAAGAGGCTCAACATCATGAGTCATTTGTGCAAAGCAAATTTAAACCACTGTGAGATCTCACATCACACCCGCTGGAATGGCTATAACCAAAAAGACTGCCAGCATTTCAAGGGTATGTTGAAACCAAGCTCTCTTACACTGCTAATGAATTTCGTGCACTGGGCCTCTAGTACATATCATAAAATACTAAAAAAAAAAATACACCAAAATGAAAATAATGGTTACCTCTGGAAAATAAGGTGGAGAATTTTTCATTTTCCTTTCTATAGCTATTTTCAAAATGTTTCATAATGACTATGTATTACATTTATGATAGAAACGTTATTAAAATAAAGAACACTCAAATTTATCAAGATCCTACTGTTTGCTAATAACACTGACACGTGTTACTTAATCTCAACAACACCGTGAGGAAGGTATAGGACAGAGAGCAAGAACAAGGGCTTTGGAGTGTAGTAACATGACAACACTGGTCATGAGATAATGAAGGTAGGTGTCATTTTAGCCCCATTTGACAGACGAGGCCAGTGAAAGGTAACCTGTCCACCTGTTAATGCCATTTTTGAGCGCTGGCAGTCTGACCCCAGTGTGTACACCTCCCCCACTGCCGCCTTCCAGACCTAGGTTCATGTGTCACTTTGCTACCTGCTGTGTAACCATGGCCAAGTTATTTAACCTTTCGGGGGCCTTACTTTTCTTATCTGAAAAATGGGCTGATAACAGAGCCTACCTCAGTAGATTGTGAGGATAAAGGAGATAACTCGGTTAAGAGATAGAGCTGGAAACAGAATCTACAGAACCTGCTTTAGAATAGCTTCTTGGAGCCAAGAAGCTACCGGAGTAGCTTCAGGTGGGATGGGAGCATTTTCCGGCCCCTGAAAGGATATACTTCAACCAGACGCTGTCCTAACAAACCCAGCCTACAAACACAGACTTTTCATTCACTTTTCAACAAATATGTGTTGAGTAACAACTGAGTATCCCAGAAGGCTCATAGGCAACTTTTATTGGAAGGGAGGGGAGGGGAGAGAGCAAAGGTATTTTTGGAGATGACTCTTGAAGATGTTTGATTCTAAGCCCTTTCCTCTCCCTCAATCCAATATCTCGTGGTCTCTTGGTCTTATTGGTCTCTGGGTCTTGGTGATTCTACATCATACATCTCTCTAGTCCGTCCCTCCTGCTAGGAGCTCAGTGTTCATTGTGATGGTGGTGCTGGGGCCATCCCGCACTCGTACCCAGGCTACTGCACTCCCAGCCTACCCGGTCGCATCTCATCCTGCATCATCACCCGGTCTCCTTCCCTGAAGCCTGAGAAATCATTCTTTTTTCCTTTTTTAAAAATATATTTTTTTTGTTTTGCCCTAGCCAGTTTGGCTCAGTGGATAGATAGAGCATCAGCCTACAGACTGAAGGGTCCCAGGTTCGGTTCTGGTCAAGGGCACATGCCTGGGTTGCAGGCTCGAAAATAAAAATACATTTTTATTGATTTCAGAGAGGAAGGGAGAGGGAGAGAGAGATAGAAACATCAGTGATGAGAGAGAATCATTGATTGGCTGCCTCCTGCTCAACCCACACTGGGGGTTGAGCCCTGACTGGGAATCAAACTGTGACCTCCTGGTTTATAGGTTGACGCTCAACCACTGAGCTATACCAGCTGGGCATGAGCAATCTTTCTAAAATGCAAATTGCCTATATTCTTCTTCTATTTAAAATGTAGGCCCTGAGAGAACCCAAGATGGCGGTGTAGGTAAACACCTAAACGGCGGCCGCACACAACAATTTCAAAACTACAACTAAAAGACAAAACGTCTATCACCCAGAGCCCCAGGAGGGCTGGCTGAGCGGAACCTCTACAACCAGATGGAAAGAGAGGGGAGCACTCAGGGCACAAACGCTGAAAGGCTGAGGTACGGGGGCGCGCACGCGATACGGGCTGGCGGCGGAGCCCGGCTGGTGGCGGGCGTTCCTTTCTTCAACCCGAAGGGGAGACGCGTGGGACCCAAACTCCTACGGGGAGAAGCTGGACTGTCTGCCATCGGGTGGGAAAGTGAGGGTGGCTTGCTTGCAGAGCTGCGCAGAGGAATAATTGTTTGCTCTGCTGGAGCGCGAGACGCGGGGACGCGGTTCAAGGCATGGGACGGCTGGCTGCCAACCATTGCTGTTTGCCACGCCCTAGCCTAGTGACACCCTGAGACCGCCCCGCACAATCTACAAACTCACCCAAGCTCCTAGCAGCGGCTTTTGCATATGAATGGCAGTTTAACCTAGCATCTATTGCAGTTTAACCTAGCAAACTTGCAAACCGGTTCAGACAGCTCCATAATCTACAAATCCCAAGCAGGGAGGAGAGGACTGTAGTTCTCACTGCAGCTCCTGCAAGGTGATCTCAGACAGTAGCTGAACTGCACCCCATTGGAGATCTAGAAGCCAGTGTACCTAGTGGTCAGTGTGAGACACAGATTTCAATTCCTCACACCCATAAGTGACACATTCAAGAAGCAGACTCGGTGAGCACCAAAGCCCCACTGAAACAAGTCCTGCACCATAAGCGTGTCTCCAGCGCAGCAGTTCTTCCATTATAAACACAGTGGGGCCCCACAGCCAATTGGCCTGGAGGTCAATTCCTCCCAGTGTACCAACAGCAATCAAGGCTTAACTACACCAAGGCTTTGCACTCAGCCCACAAAGGGGTGTACCAAGAGCAACCACCTAGGGTGATTGGGGAAGCTGAGCTACTGGCCCCTACAGGTCACCTACCACACAAAGCCACTCCATCAATACAGGGAAGCAGCCAAAATGTGGAGACACAGAAACATGTCAAGAATGAAAGAAATGGAGGAAAGCAAACTTCGGGACGACATAGAGTTCAAAACCACATTTATAAGGTTACTCAAGAATCTTCTAAAAACTGCTGAGAAACTTGATGAGACCTTCAAGGACCTTAATGAGAATGCCAAAAAAAAATAATGGAAAAGGACCAGTCAGAAATTAAGCATACACTGTCTGAAATAAGGAATATACAGAAACTCAACTGTAGATCAACGTACCCCAAGAATCAAACCAAAGATCTGAAATATGAGGAAACAAAAAACACCCAACCAGAAAAACAAAAAGAAAAAAGGATTAAAAAATATGAAGATAATGTAAGGAGCCTCTGGGACAACTTTAAGCGTTCCAACAACTGAATTTTTGGGGTGCCAGAAGAAGAGAGAGAGCAAAATATTGAAAACCTATTAGAAGAAATAATGACAGAAAATTTTCTCCACCTGGTGAAAGAAATAGACTTATAAGTTCAGGAAGCGCACAGAATCCCAAACAAGAGGAATCCAAAGAGGACCACACCAAGATACATCATAATTAAAATGTCAAGGGCAAAAGACAAACAGAGAATCTTGAAAGCAGCAAGAGAAAAACAGTTAGTTACCTACAAGGGAGTACCCATATGACTGTCAGCTGATTTCTCGACAGAAACTATGCAGGCCAGAGGGAGTGGCAAGAAATATTCAAAGTGATGAACAGCAAGAACCTACAACCAAGATTACTCTACCCAGCAAAGCTATCATTCAGAATTGAAGGTCAGATAAAGAGCTTCACAGACAAGAAAAAGCTAAAGAGGTTCGTCACCACCAAACCAGGATTACATGATGCTGAAGGGTATTCTTTAAGAAGAGGAAGGAGAAGAAAAAGGTAAAGATAAAAATTATGAACAACAAAAAGACATCAAATACATACCTACCAACAAGTGAATCTAAAAATCAAGTGAATAGCCGAAACCGGTTTGGCTCAGTGGATAGAGCATCGGCCTGCGGACTCAAGGGTCCCAGGTTTGATTCCAGTCAAGGGCATGTACCTTAGTTGCGGGCACATCCCCAGTAGGGGGTGTGCAAGAGGCAGCTGATCGATGTTTCTCTCTCATCGATGTTTCTAACTCTCTATCCCTCTCTCTTCCTCTCTGTAAAAAAAAAATAAGTAAATAAAATAAAAATAAAAAATAAATAAAAATAAAAATCAAGTGAATACAAAGTCTGAAGAACAGAATGGACTGGTGAATATAATGGAATCAGGGACATAGAAAGGGAGTGGACTGACAATTCTCAGGGGGAAGGGGATCTGAGGGGTATGGGAAGAGATTGGACAAAAGTTTTACACCTATGGTTGAAGACAGTGGCGGGGGGTAAGGGCATGGGGTGGGGTGGGGAATCAGGTGGAGAGGAGCTATGGGGTGGGGGGGAAAGAGGAACACTTGTAATAATCTGAACAATAAAGATTTATTTAAAATTAAATTAAATTAAATTAAAATATAGGCCCTAACCGGTTTGGCTCAGTGGATAGAGCATCAGCCTGTAGACTGAAGGGTCCCGGATTCAATTACGGTCAAGGGCACATGCCCAGGTTGCAGGTTCGATCCCCAGTGGGGACTGATAGCTCCATCCCGTCCCTCCTCCCCACCCCTGCAGGAACCCCAGGTCCCTGCTCCAGCGCAGAGGGCCTTGTTACCTCTGCAGGTTTCCCAGGTGACAGGAGGAGTTCCCCGACGGCGCGCACTTTTTGAAGCACTGCGCAGTGCTCATCAGATCGAAGGGTTCGTAATGGTCCTTATTGATGAGCCCCATGCAGACGTTCCTCGGCTGCTCAGACTTTGTTGTTTGCTCAGAGTTGTTCGTGAAATCTTTCTCTCCTAAGGGAGGGATGCAGAGTGTGAAGGGGCAGCAAGGGCTCCAGAGTCTGTGGTGTGGGCTGGAACCCCAGCCCTGCCCATTCACACTGATGGTGTGCACTTGAGCTGGATCACACCTTCCCTGGGCCTCGGGTCCAAGGTGAAAGGAGATACCCTCCCCCGCATCTTACAGGGCCAGTGGGATGCTTTGGAGAAAGTGTGTACAACTGTGGCTCTGTAGATAAAAGGTTTAATATGTGTTAGTGATAGTACCCTTTTGCACCTCCTCCAGGAAGTCTGCCTGGCTTTTTGCAGTTGTTTTACATCAGACTTTCCAAAGCCCTTGCAACTGTGGCCTTATGAATGTATTGGTCTTGGTTTGCCTCATTCTCCCCCATTTCCATTACAACCCTCGCGGCCACCTCCTGAGGTGAGCAGAGAATACAGCAAACTGAGGCCCCTGTAGCATAGTGACGGGGCACGGTCCCCAGCTAGCTGGAGATGGCTCCAGGACTAGCAACCAGCTTCCATGACTTCCAGTTCAGCCCCCTTTCCCCTGGGACAGAGGCTGGAGAGGAAGCTTTGGGTCACATACAAGCTGTGTGACCTCAGGCAAGTTACTTAAACTCTCTGAGGCTCAATCTTCTCATCAGTCCAATGAGGCTAATGGGTTTGGGGGGAGATTAGAGATCAGAGCATAAAGCACATAACTCATTGTAGGAGCTCATTTCTCACCGAAGGCAGGTGGTCTGGCTGCACAGGCCTCATCCCTGCGAGGCAGTGGCCGGCTGGAGAGGAGCGGCAGCCGCTCCTCGGTGTGGGTTTGTCACGTCCCGTCACCACAGACCCCACCGCTCCCCACCGCCTCCCAACACTGACACCAAGTTGCCTCCCCGTTGTCCAGATACAGTTTCCCGCAGTAGGTTTTTTCCCCTCTGCCTGAGGGATCACCATGGACTTCCAGAACAGCAGGGAAATGAATAAGAGCTGGCCAGGTGGGCGGGGGCTGGAGCACAGCTTTCCTGGGAAAGAGACCAGCAAGGACAAGGCCTGGGGCTTGCAAACTGCCCCTGGAGAACGGCACATGTGTGCAAGGCCAGAGTGAAGCGGGCGGGAGAGTCTTGTTCCTGGCTTGGGTGCCTGAGGACTGTGGAGCCATTGTGGGGACAGGGAGGGGGGCCAGTGGAGGGTGGTAGGAGAGCAGTGTAAGCCCTGCCAGGCCTCAGGCTCTACAGCTCCCCTGCCCCTTCCCAGAGCTCAGAGGCCAGCTGGAGAAGAGCTTGTCCAGGGCCCACCTGTCTTGTTCCTGGCCCCACCCATGTCCCAGGGCCCACCCGTGTCCCAGGGCCCACCCATGTCCCAGGGCCCACCCGTGTCCCAGGGCCCACCCATGTCCCAGGGCCCACCTGTTTCCCAGAGCCTACCTGTGTCCCAGGCCCACCTGTGTCCCAGGGCCCACCTGTGTCCCAGGGCCCACCTGTGTCCCAGGGCCCACCTGTGTCCCAGGGCCCACCTGTGTCCCAGAGCCCACCTGTGTCCCAGGCCCACCCGTGTCCCAGGGCCCACCTTGTCCCAGGGCCCATCTGTGTCCCAGACCCACCTGTGTCCCAGAGCCCACCTGTATCCCAGGCCCACCCGTGTCCCAGAGCCCACCCGTGTCCCAGAGCCCACCTTGTCCCAGGGCCCACCCGTGTCCCAGGGCCCACCCGTGTCCCAGGGCCCACCCGTGTCCCAGGGCCCACCTTGTCCCAGGGCCCATCTGTGTCCCAGGCCCACCCGTGTCCCAGAGCCCACCCGTGTCCCAGAGCCCACCTTGTCCCAGGGCCCACCCGTGTCCAGGGCCCACCCGTGTCCCAGGGCCCACCTGTGTCCCAGAGCCCACCCGTGTCCCAGGGCCCACCTTGTCCCAGGGCCCACCTGTGTCCCAGGGCCCATATATGTCCCAGGGCCCACCTGTGTCCCAGGGCCCATATATGTCCCAGGGCCCACCCGTGTCCCAGGGCCCACCTGTGTCCCAGGGCCCATCTATGTCCCAGGGCCCATCTATGTCCCAGAGCCCACCTGTGTCCCAGGGCCCACCTGTGTCCCAGGGCCCATATATGTCCCAGGGCCCACCTGTGTCCCAGGGCCCATCTATGTCCCAGAGCCCACCTGTGTCCCAGAGCCCACCCGTGTCCCAGGGCTCATCTATGTCCCAGGGCCCATCTATGTCCCAGAGCCCACCCGTGTCCCAGGGCCCATCTATGTCCCAGACCCACCCATGTCCCAGGGCCCATCTATGTCCCAGGCCCACCCGTGTCCCAGGGCTCACCTGTGTCCCAGGGCCAGGCCTGCCAGGGAGCCACAGTGCAGGTGGCGTAGTGGGGAGCACTCTCCATGCTCCCTCCATCCCCAGGGCACTGATCTGAGGCCCGGAGGACCAAAGTTCACCAGGATGGCATCTAACTCAAGCCCCCTCCCTCCCCATCCTCGCCCCTGGCTCGGGGGCTCGGGCTTGGCAGGAGGAGATGCGGAGCCAGTCGCTCACCTGAGGCCAGGAGCAGGAGGAGCGGGAGGAGCGGGGGAAGCAGGGCCCCCGGGGCCCTGGGCGGCACCATCCTCGACCAGCCTTGTCCACTCCGGCGGGAGCCTTGTGGCTGTGTGTCCCCTGGTCCCAGGCTCTGCAGAGCCCTCTGCCCCCCCTCCCCCGCAGCGTCAGAGCTTCCTGTGGCCTCTTTGTAACCCTTCCTGCTCCGTGGCGCCATCGGTGGGTTGTGAAAGGTGTGGGGAACTGGGCAGTGCTCCCCCTCATCCCATTCTGTGACCACCTGCAGAGGGAGCCGGACTGGACAGGAGCTGCTGACCCACCGGGGGGCGCGCTCCTGGCCCTGCAGGGGAGGGTGCGGTGGGGCTGCGGCCCAGTGGCCACAGAGGCCTCACAAGAGCGGGCCTCTGGGGAGTGGTGGTGAGCAGGGGCTTTGGAGTCAGGCACACCCAGCTCAGACCTTCCTCTCACAAGCTGGGGGCCTCTCTGAGCCTCTGTTTCCTCCTCTGTGAAGCAAACGGCAGTGGGCTGCCTCCCAGGACCGGTCAGAGTTTGAGGAGGCCCTTACATGCGGGCACACAGCCTGGCTACAGGGATGAGGATCGGACGTGGATGGAATCTGTGCTCTCTTGCTCACGCCTATTGTGCCTACAGTTCGAACAAAGCGAGGCTCAAATCCATGCCTGCTGGGGCTGGGAGAAGAGAGGGAGCCAGCCCAGGGGCCCGGGCCCTTTCCCACCAGGAGAGGCAGGCTGGGAGGGGGCGGGGACAAGAGCATGGGCTCTGGGGATTGGCCAGGCCTGAGCTGACGTCTGTCCTGGCCACTTCCTGGCTTTCCTAAGCTGTCCGTTACTCTGAGCCTCTCACGAGGTGCGTGGGGACCTCATGAGATGATGCCAGTGAATTGCTCAGCCACTTTGCGTGGCCATTATCATCTCTGTCGCTGTCTGATTGTCACTGTGAAATCATTGTCATCGTGGCCCAGCTGGTCCCGTGGCCCAGGCAGCAGGTTGGGAAAGCGGACACACATGGGGCGGGGCATGGAGGAAGGGAGGGGCTGGCCACTTCGTCCCCAACTCCGGTGGCTCCAAGGAAGCCTGTGGATGAGGCCAAGGCCCTTGGCATGGGTCTACCGCCACTCTGAGATCAGAAGGTAAAGGGCACTCCGCCAAGAAGGTGCATGTCACCAGTCCCCCCTCCAGCTCAGGCCAGAGCCAGACCTGCTCTGCTTTGGGGGCCTAATGGGGACCCGCCCAGCCCCGATGGCCTCTATTTCCACTTCCTCTCACACGGCGTCTGGACAGGACTCGGTCCCCAGCTGGGCCCTCTGGGCCTGAGGAGTGTTGGAGAGGGCATGTCGGGGTCACTCATGGGGTGTGGTGGCAGACAGGAATCTGGCATGGGGCCCCAGGCGTGTCCCCTGCAGGGAAGACTGGGAGGACAGACGGAAACCACTGGGCCTGCCCCTTCTCCCCACCCAGCAGCTTGCCGGCCTACCCACCCAGGTCCCGACAGTGGACAAGGGCTCTGTGAATTGTTACCTGCTAAGCCCACTCCCGGAGACCCGTCCTGGCACCCGAACCCTCAGGGTCCGATGCACACCTCACACACACCGCCCCGGGCAGCTGGGGGGAGGGAGGAGCCGCGGAGGGCAGAAAGCTCGAGGCGGACCTTGGCGGACCTGCACCGGCCTTTAAGGCCCGGGCACGAACAGCAACAATCACACACAACTGCTCCCCTAACTCCAGCGGACAGAGAGAATTTGATCTGCCTCACCTGGGTCCCGGGGGGGGGGGGGGGGGGGGGATTTGACAGCAAGGCTGGAGGCGGTGGGTGGCGGGAGAATCGTTCAGTCATTTCATTCTTGCAGCCCGTGTACCTCACACTGGTCCAGAAACTGTGACACACATCACGTGACCAGCCCAGAGCGGAATTCAGCCCTCAAGTGTGATTTCCTGGGCCAGCGAATTCTTTTGGATTGGCCACAATTTTAAAAATCAAGGGATTTGACACCACCACAGTCTGGATTTCTTGTTTCTCACCGAAGGCAGGTGGTCTGGCTGCACAGGCCCTCATCCCTGCGAGGCAGTGGCCGCTCCTCGGTGTGGGCTTGTCACGTCCCGTCACCACAGACCCCACCGCTCCCCACCGCCTCCCAACACTGACACCACGTGGCCACTTACGCTCCCCGTTGTCCAGCAGGTGTTTTGTCCTGTTCCCCACCCCCCACCCCACCACAAACACACACCGTCCTCTCTCTCATTCGCGTTTCCCGTCGGTGACCTTTAACGGAAGCGGAGAAGAAAACTCGGTTTGTTAGATGATGACAACAGCTGGTTTTTATTTTCTTCTTTACGCTCTTCTACACTTTCCAAATTATCTACAATGAATGTCACTTCCTTTTTAATACCAAAGACAAATGAATTAGTAACTAGAAAGAAAACCTCCCCCTCTGTAAGGCTGAGATGCAGACCCAGTGCTGCCTCCTGCGGGCAGTCTTCCTGGATTCCCACCAGGCGGCTGGCTCCCCGACCCCATGCCTGTAGCTCCAGGAGCTCTGGTCGCGTGCACACCTCACACACGAGGCTGGGGGCTCACGGGGGAGGGACCAGTCCGACCCTGTGTCCAGCAGAGGGAACTGCGATGGGCCCAGACCGCTGTCACCAGCTGAGATACGCCTCCATCTGCAGCACGCTGGGTGGAGACAGACACACTCCACCACGTGCCACGGTTCTTGCCACCAGCGGGCCTTGGGGGAGGCCGAGGTCCCCCGAGAGGCAGGGGCTTGGCAGTGAACGGGGGTGATGCAGTTATAGAGGCCCAGGTGGACAAACGGACCTCGCCCAGAACAGCTATACTGAGCCTGAGTCAGGGGCCCGCAAAGGCCGTGCAGCAGGTACAGGTTTACAGCAGGCACCGGGCAGCTCGGGGAACCACGACCCACAATACATCATTAGAATTGGGGGACCCAGGCTGTGAGTGGAGGACGGGGCGGGGGGGGGGGGGGTTGGAAAGCTGACAGAGCACAGAGCCCTGAGCTCAGCGGCAGGGCAGGAGTCTCCTCCTCCCGGGTCTGAAGCTCGGCCCAATCCCTTTCACCTGGTGCCAGCCTTGGGTTAAAATGACAGGGGCTGCAAAGTGCCCGCCTGGCAGTCACCAGAAACAGGATAGCCACGGCCCACGTCCGTCCTGGGCAGAGGCCGGGCCAAAGGCTCTGCCAGGCCTCCAAGGTCCACAGCCTGACTCTGGGCCTGCGGTTCCCGACCGCAGCCACGAGGGCTGAGCCAGGGCGGGCGAGCTCAGCCTGGCCTTCAGCCCAGGCGAGGCGGCCAGGAGGATGGTCCCACTCCTGAGCCCCGTGAGAGTGAGCCAAGAGCCCGGTGGTCCGAGGGCCAATTCAGAAGGCCCAGCCAGGGAGTCCGGCCGCCGTGCGACAGCTCCAGCCCTCTGAGGTCCCGGGCCCGGCGGCAGGGGCGCAGGCAGTGGTGCGAGCCGCATCGCTGCTCCCTCACACCGGGGGGCGGGCGGGCGACCTAGATGCAGCTGGACGAGGTGCTGCCCGAGGTGATGGGGAGCCTGGTGCTGTCGGAGCTGCTCTTCAGAGGCGAGGGCCCGCCCTGCGCCTGCAGCCGCATGGACCAGTACCAGAGGAAGATGAGGAAGCCTGCGGGCGGCGAGGGACACGGGCTCAGCAGGCTGGCGGCAGCATCCGCCCACCTTCTCCCTCCCAGAGTTACCTCGACTCAGATCTGCCCCCTGCCCTCCTCTGGACACAGGCTCTGGCACCGATGTGACCCCGGGGTCACCTACGACACGCAGGCCACGCCTACCTTGGAAGGAGGTCATGATGCTGAAGAAATAGAGGACAACAAGCTGGAAGGTGCCGGAAGCAAAGGAGAAGAAGACCAAGGCCCAGGGCAGGCCGAGGACCAGGCTGAGGCCCAGCAGCGTCAGCACGTGGGGCCACTTCTGGGTGTGCGGATGCAGCCGCAGGATCTGTACCACCATCGTGGCCAGCATGGCCGTGTTGAACAGAAGCACCAGGCTGAAGAGGCCCAGGTTGGTGATGTGGCTGACCAGGGAGTCCCGGATCCAGCACCTGTGGACCAGGATGGGGGCTCAGCGGGTGGGGGCTCAGTGCAGGGCTGGGGGGGCCCAGTGGGGTGCAGGGGAACTCCTTTAAACACCAGGGGCTAATGGGGTGAAAAGTCACTCTCTCCTCAAGTCTCCTTTATTCCTTCCAGGAGTCAAAGGAAAGGCTGCATTGGGTGCTAATGTGGTTTTTTTGCCTCTAACTCTTGCTACTCTCCCTTTTCAACAAAGAGCCAGCCTCTGGCTCACAGCCATCAGCCAGCATTTGGTACCAGGGCTTCCTCGTCCCCGTGTTTGTTTGTATGATTACTCGCTGTATCTGACAGTGACACTGGTTTCCGACTTGTAGTTGATATAATTTTTTAAAAATATATATTTAAATCAACAGTTAGACAATTTAAAGGAAAATATCAAAGCAAGTAATAATATAGATGGTACAAAAGTGAAGCACTCTGAGGCCCAAATTCCTGCCCCACCACACACAGCCACTCACATGGAAGGGTAGATGACACTCTCTGAGGTCCTTTGCACAGACAGGATGATGGAGCCGTAGTTGTTAATGTCCACCAGTGCCACCAAGGTCACCAGGAAGGCGGGGAAGCCTGTGGACAGCAAAGGGTGAAGCTCCATCTCCCCCCCTGGGAGGCTCACCCCTCCCCTGCCTTCTGGTGAGGCCCCGGTGAAGAACGCCTGAGGAGGGGGAGGGGAAGGAAGCGGTGAGGAAGCCATCAGAGAGCTGGGTGGAGAAGCACAGCCAGGTGCCTGGTTCAGCCAGAAGCCAGGGCAGGCCTGGGGGCCCACCAACACCCTGCACCCACGTACCCCAGCCCACGGCGCTCAGCTTGAGCAGGTAGCCAGGGACGTAGGTGCCGAAGACCTCCACCACCAGTCGGTAGAGGTTGTAGCCCTCCAGGCCCATCCAGGAGAGGCAGGCGAGCAGGGAGAAGTGTAGGAAGATGGCGCTGGCACGGCAGCCAGCCTCGGAGCCTGTCAGGGCCACCGGCTCGCTGAGCAGGAAGCTCACATCCAGCAGGAAGACAGCCATCAGCAAGTTCATGTGCACCTTGATGGTGTAATCCCGAGACTTCCTCCTGCATGGGGGTGGGGCAAGAGGAATGGTTATCCTGTGACCAGCGTGGGAAGGGGAGGAGGGGGGGGGTACCCGCTCCTCCTCCTCCAGGCAGCCTTCCCAGACTACACACACACACACACACACACACACACACACACACAGACTCCTGACTGCAGCCAAGCCATTCCCCACTTGTCCCTGTGCACCTACTATGTGCATTTAACAGCAGCCTTAGCCAGACAGCAAAATAGACAAATCAGCCACTACAACCCACCAGATGCTCCCAAAGTCAGGGGTAAATGCTGTTATCCACACACCACAGATCTGAGGAGGGAATTCGGCGCCCAGGGGCCAGCAGCCGGCACCTCTCACGGCTCCCACAGCCACACCCATCTCCAGGGCAGGTCTCCATGGTGGTGGGTCCTGGCCTGGGGGCCTGGACCGGGCCTCCCTCCCCTCCCCGCCCTCCCCGGTCCTACCTGGAGAAGAGGTAGGCGGCGATGGTGAGGACGCAGGCCAGGGCGGAGATGACACAGCCCACATAGGACAGGAGGGTCAGGTAGTGCTTGTGCACGGCGTCCACCTCCACGGAGGCCACCTGGGTCCACGAGACAGGTCAGCGCTGGCCTCGGGGTGCCCCTCCACGAGCCCGTGGTCCGTGGGGGGGCCTTCAGTGTCTGTGAACCCCCTCCCCAGACTGAGCAGACTGCGGTCCCGTGAGTGCATTTTCTGGAGGGGCCTATAGCTTTCACCACATTCCCCAAGGGTCCCTGACCCACAAAGGCCGAGCCCTCACCAGGTACCCTCTTCTGTCCGGCACTGATTAGTTTTCTACAACATTCCACACGGGGTTAAGGTGTCGGATGGAGAAAGCACCCGCCCCCAGGAAGAGCTGGAGGCCACTCTGGTCCCTCAGACTCTGGGTTCTAAGATTCTGAGAACACGGACCTCGGACACACAGCTTCTGAGATCTTGGGGGGATCTACACTGGACCTCAGTACCCCCTCGAGGGCTCCTTAGAAACACTCTCCTAGCCCCACCCCAGCCCCGAGGAATCAGCACCCTAGGTCAGGGCCAGGAGTCTGCATTTTTGTCATGCGCCAAAACTTGGCGATAAACGGCAGGGGTTTTAGAGACCAGCTCCTTTCCTTAGGAGCTGTGTGACCTTGGGTAAATTGCTTAACCTTTCTGAGCCTCCATTTCACTATAAAACGGGACGGCAGGAGCCGCCTCAGGCGTTGTTGAGAGGAAACGTGGCGGGCGCACAGCAGAGCTCACCATCAGAACTGCGAAGTAGGTCAGGTGGTCGCAGAGGCAGGACGTGTGCATCTCTCTGCTGATGGTCTTGCACCCGGCGCTGCTCCAGCTCCCTGGGCCAGTCACTGAGGAGGGCTCAGCATGGGGCTCTGATCAGGCCCAGTCTCCCCGGACCCCGCTGAACCCCCAGTAGACTGTATCCTTCTTCCGAGCCTTTGCTCCACCTGGCAGATCCCTCATCTGCCATCACTCCTTCTTCAAAGGCCACCTTGTCCAGGAAGCCCTGCCTGTTTCACCCCATGTCCCCCACCCTCCAGATACCTGCCCAGGGCAGACCCCTCCACACTCACGTGCCGAGCCTTCAACCCAGAATACACATTGTAGAGTCACGTTCTTCTGTAGGGACCAGAAGGGAGAGTGCATCCATTACAGTCCACCCCTTCGTGGGCCAGACAGGAAGTCAGCGTCAGGCCACACACACACACACACACACACACACACACACACACACACCAGTGGAACCTGACTGGCTGACTGGCCAGTCAATCATTTCGTTGAAGACCAGTGATTCAGAAGAGGGGGAAGAAAGGAAGACCCGGCCGAAGGGGACCCTGGTCTCCTCGCGGGTCGGCTCCCACTCACCGGCTGCGGCTGGTGCTGGAAGGTGAGCACCACGGGCTCCGAGAGGTTGGCGACCTTGGTGTTCGGCACAACAATACCCAAGACCTTCTCACCCAGGACCTGGCTAGAATTCTTGTCCTAGATGTGAGGCGGGGAGAGAAGGGAGGGGTCCGGGGCTGAGAAGGAGGGCCCAGCAGTCCCCGGGGCTCTCCGGGCTCCTGTCTCTGGCAGGCTGGGCTCCCGTTGGAAACCGTGGTTGCACGTGTGGTCATTGACACTGTAGTGAGGACACCGCCCTCAGCCCTTCCCCGGGAGATGTGCACGGCGCAGGCCCACTTCTGACTCTGCAAGGAAGGGCTCTGACTCCTGGAGCAGGGGCTGGGCTCCACGCCTTCCTTCCGTCCGACAGACACGGCTTTTCCCAGGCGCCCCCCCCGGCCCCCCGCCCCCCGCCCCCCTGTACCTGGAACAGGGCTTGGCTGCTGAAGTCCACCAGGAGGAGTCTCCGGGCAGCCTCCCCGCTCCGGCCTCTGGTCTTCTGGAAGAGCGCGCGGGGCAGCAGCACCGAGTACTCCCGGACGTCCCCCGGACCCTCCTGCGGACCAGAGTGTCCTTGGGCTCAGCCAGAGACCGGCCCCAGGCCCCTCCCCCTCCCACGCACACACTTTCCCGGATGCTGCCTGACTCACAGCAGCCCCGCTCCCCCTCCTTCGCCGGGCGCCAGCGTTAGCCGGGAGCTTCATGGTTAGAGCCCAGGCCCCCGGGGCACACAGGCCTGGGACCATCCCCCATCATCGGGCTTCAGGCGCAGTCCTGCCTTCCGCACCCTCATGTGGGATGCGGATGGCCCCCCGCTCACCAGGCCCACACAAGACCCTCTCATGCACAGACCTTCTGGGGGCGGTCTCTGTCCGCACAGATGTGCCCCAAGTGCAGGGACCAGGGCCCCCCACCTCTGTCCCCATCATTGTGCCAGGAGGGGTCCTCAGTGCCCAGGGGTAGCCCCTGACGGAGGGGATTCCTTGGGCCTGGCTCCTTCCTCGTCAGCACACCTCGGGCCCTGGGGGGCCGGGGAGGGGCGTGCTCACGGCCCCCACGTCTGCTTCCTGCCCTGCCAATCCCGAGCCCTGACCTCCTGCCCGGAGCGGATGTGCAGGTCCCGCAGGCCGGCTGTGGGCTGGAGCTTCCACACTGTGGCGTTGACCCGCTCCTCCTCGAAGGACACCGTGTCCCCTGTGAACCTCAGGGAGGTCAGCTTCGACTCCAGGCTCTGCAGCTGCCTGGCAGGGGCGAGAGAGGTGGTGACTCCTGGGGGGCGGGGTCCGGGCTGGCGAGCAGGGAGCCACAGGGAGATACACAGGAAAGAGGCAGACAGGGAGAGGGGAAGGGGGTCAGGGGAGCGGAGAGAGGGGGCAGGAGAGAAAAACAGAGAGAATGGCCTGTGGGAGGGAGAGAGGAAGCAGGAACATCCGGGCAAACAGGAAAGGGGGTGAGGGTGGAGGCCTGTCCTGGGCCCAGTTCTGCCTGGACAGACCTACTCTGAGGCCGTGGAGCAGCCCTACCATCCCCGGGCCTCAGTCTGCTGAACTGTAAAATGGGCCCATCCTTTGTCCTTTACTGCTGGGGAGAGGGCTTCAGCTTCCTGTTCTGGACGGCAGGAGTGGTATTTGGCCCACACTCAGGCAGGTGTGGGGCGTGGCCTGCAGGCTGAATCCCAGTTCCTCCAGGAGAAGGAAAAACAAAAGTTCCAGCCCCAGGCCTCCCACTCCAGTCTGGTCCAGGTCTGGGGAGGCCCCTCCCCTCCCCCCATGCTGAGAGCCACACTCACTGGCTGGAGTGGGTGGGCGTGGCCGAGGGCCTCCTTGGGATCTTTCCGGGAGCCTTCAGAAGCTGGCTGAGCCGCTGGAGGTCCCGTTTCAGCTCGCACATGTCCACCGAGGCATTGTGGGAGGCCGTCTGGGGAGGATCTGGGGGGACAGACCCACCTAAGGCTATTGGTTGAGGTCCCTGCCACACTCATGATCCTCTCAATCCTCCCACTACTCCCAAAGATTCATTCCCATTTTATGGAAGGAAACATAGAGGCTCCGCTAGGTGGGATGGGCTCCCCATTCCCTCAGAGAGGCGGCCGGCCAGCCAGGAACCTCCAGCCCCACTCCCCCCGGCTGAGGGGCATGGGGCACCCCTACCCAGGGGTCCTTCTGACCACACACAGGAGCTGGGAGGGCCAAGGTCCCTTCAAGAGGGACTAGGGGGGCCTCATGTGGTGGCTCTGGGGACTCCACACCCCCAGCCTCCCCGACGCCAGGTGCCAGGCCCTGCACCTGGGTCCCCTGCACCCCAAGGCTGCAGACTTGGGTGGACAGATGGGAACGGGCACATGTTGAGGGGCGGGGCCTACCCTGTGCCATCAAGGAAGGCAGGCCCTGGGGAGCCACGTCCAAATTGATAAGGAGGAAAGCCTGATTTTTAGGTGACTTGAAACCTTTGGCTCATTTAGAAAACAAAAGCAAAAAACAACCCTCTCTACAGGCCAAGTGAGGCCAGGCCCGATCTGCCCTTCAGGCTGCAATTTGCAGCTGGGCCTGCCTTTGCCTCAAACCCTCCCTGGCGGGGGCAGAATCCCAGCCCGGGGGTGAGGCACCCCACCGACTACCCCGCCTGGTCTGCCGCACTGGACAGCGCCTGGGCCAAAAGCCGGCCTGCTCACCCCAGCATTGTCACATCTTCCAAATGCCGTGCCCCACCCCCACCCTGAGAGCCCCCGCCCCAGGCCAGATCTGCCTGGAGGAGAGAGAATCAGGGAAATCCTAGACCCCAATACAGCCTCCAGTCCTTCTGAACACCCTCTCCTCCCTGCCCCCCATCCAGTACTTAAAGGGAGGCGGGGCCAGGTCACGCCTGTCACACCCTGGGGACACAGCGGTCTTCACCCCTCAGAGGCAGCCTCACCGCTTTCCAGAACTTTGATGTCTCTTGCTCTTCTCCACGCCCCCCCCCCCTCTGGCCCGCCCATGCCAGTCAGCTGCTGGGTTCACACCCTGGCTCCCTCACTTACTGGCTGTGCAACTCTGTGCCTCTCCGTACCTCAGTTTCCCCCTCTGTGAAATGGGGACAAACATCCTCTGGCTCCTGACAGCCAGACCCTTCTTTCCACTCACTCTGTTCCCATCCTGTTCAGACTCCAGCTTCCTTCACGTGGGCCGTTCCCCAGCCTCCGCATGGGACTTGGCCCCCTCCACCCTCACCCCTCCCGTTCTGTAAATCTCCTTGGAGCACACTCCCCGCTCCTCAGGCACCTCTGGTGGCTCCCCACGCCTGTGAACGAAGCCCGAGCTCCATGAGCAGACTTCAGAGCCTGTCCATTTCCCAGCCTGCTTTGCGTTCTTCTGCCTTTCCTGCCTCAGGGCCTTTGCACAAGCTGTTCCTGCCTGGCTTACCGTGGAAGGAGAAGGTGAAGCCGACAGCACTGGGCAGGCTGGTGTTCTGGGGGCTCCACCAGGAGCTGACAGAGGTGGCGAGCATGTGGGGGCCCTGGACCAGGATCTCCTCCCGGCCCTGGAAGCACAGGAGGCCAGAGGCTCGGTCACTCAGCAAGAAGTCGTTCTTGCCGTAGAGCAGGCGCAGTTTCCCAGCGTGGCGGTTCCAGGAGAGGCAGAAATGGTAGAGGCCCCTGGGGTCCGGGAAGGGGTGGGAAGCCCCGGGGACTCCAGGGAAGGGGGCGTGGACTGTGAGGGCGTCCTCCGAGTTCTCGATGGAGATGCGCAGCTGTGTCCACTGCTCATAGCGGAGGCTGCTCCTCTGCGTCTGGTTCCGCTGGCCGCAGAAGCGCAAGTCCTCCCGGGAGCCCCCGGCAGCGGCACCTGAGGAGGCAGTCACTGCAGGTGGGACTCTGGGGCAGGGCCCTGGGAGGGGCAGGCCCGGGGCCCAGAACACAGGAGCCCAGGATCTGGGACCCACACACATTTCACAGGTCAGTACCTCAAAGGGTCTACAAAAAATGTGAGTGACCTTGCTCAAAACTCATTGGTTTCAAAATATGAAAAGAACAAACTCAAAAGTTATCATTTCTAAACTCAAAAGTCAGAGCATTTTTAAATAGCAGTCGGGTATTGATGAGGCCAGCTGCTATAGACAGGGTTTGGGCATTGCACAAGGATGCTCTGGCTCCAGGGAGAGTGGGGCGGAAACGCAGTCCATGATCCCCACCCCCAGCTGTGCCGGCGACGACATCTGCCGGAGAGAAGGGGTGGCTGCCCTGGCCGGCGTGGCTCCGTTGGCTGGGGTGTTCCGTGCACCGAAAGGTGGCTGGCTCCATTCCCAGTCAGCTCACATGCCCGGCTGCAGGCTCAGTCCCCGGGAGGGGGCATGCAGGAGGCAGCCGGTCGATGTTACGCTCTCACATTAATGTTTCTCTCTTCTCCCTTCCTCTCTCTAAAAATAAATAAACTATTCTTTTAAAGAAGGGGGGGGCGGCTTTCTCTTTTCTCAAAGATACATCCCCTTGCTAAGCTGTGTCTGCAGGCCCGTGCCTGCCCAGGGGCTTAGGGGATGCACGGGCCGCTGTCCCAGGCATGGGGCCTTTGGTGCAAGTCCCGTGGTCCCAGGAAAGCCTACCTTGAACCAGGAGGAGCAGACCCAGCAGCAGCGGCCCCGTCTGCACCTGCACTTGGGCAGCCATCTTCCGCCTTAGGAGTCACCCTGGGAAGTCACTGCCTGAAAGACAGCAGGGACGTTAGCCAGGGGCCTGACCCACAGGGTGGCTGAGCCAGCCCTGCAGAGGGAGGCCGTGCAGCAGGGGGTATGTGAGGTGGGGAGGCAAATGTGGAAAGAGCCCGCGGACCTCCCAAACCTGCCAGAAGCTGAGCATCAAGAGGCTGTGGCTGGCCCTGCTGGTGTGGCTCAGTGGTTGAGTGTTGACCTATGAACCAGGAGGTCAGTGTTCGATTCCCAGTCATGGCACAGGCTCGGGTTACAGGCTCAATCCCCAGTGTGGGGTGTGCAGGAGGCAGCCGATCAATAATTCTCTCTCATCATTGATGTTTCTATCTCTCCCTTCCTCTCTGAAATCGATATATATATATATATATATATAAATATTATATATTATATAAATTTTTTTTTTTTAAGAGGCTGTGGCTGACCAAAGCCTGGCCAAGTTCAAGTCCTGGCTGCACTCTTGCTTGCCACAGGACCCTGTCTGTATAAGTCACAGAAAATGGGGCCCTCTGGACCCAGCAGGGCAAGGCTAGGGTCATCTTAGCTAGGATCTGGTGGGGAAGGCTCCACAGCGCCACCTGGAACCGCTGTGCCCCCTCCAGGCCTGGAGGAGACTCAGGAGAAAGGGGGCTCTCAGCGTCCACCCCAGGAACCTCACCACCACCCCCAACATCCAGCTCAGAGGACACCTCCTCCAGGAACCCTTCCTCAAACCCCCCGGCTGGCGGGTCCTGGCCTCCTTTGGTTCCCACCACTGGCCAGGCCCCCTTTACTAGCCTCCCAGGAAGTGCAGGATGGTGCACTCCCTCCTCAGCCCGCCAGGGAGCTCCCTCCTAACCCGTCCCTGTGGACAGCCTAGAGCAGGGAGGTGGGGTGAACCAGTGAAAGAAGAGGGAAGGATCAGCGCGCCCAAGGCGCCCTCTACAGGGGCCGGGGGGAAGGGCACTTCCCATCATGACCACCAGGGGGAGCCAGTTTCCAGGGGTCTGGGCCTCTGGAACTGCAGTGGGACGTCCCAATCTGAAGGGGAGACACTCAACCTTATGGCTCAAGTGGGGTTGGCCCAACTACCCTCACCTCCACCTCCACCTCCACCCCGGGGTGGAGGGCACACTTCTGACCCAGCACGGCCTCTATTAGCTTCGCACCTACTCTCTGCAGGCCTGTGCTGGCCCACCCCACCCTCGTACCTATAGTAACCCTCTCCAACCCTGGGCCGTGGGCCATACTGAGGTGACTGGCCCAGAAGCCCGGAGTTCTTCCTGCCTGGTCAGAACTGCAGTGTCTGGCAGGGAAGCTGTGTGCCTGGCACGCACAGAGAGATGGCAGGTGGCTTGGTCTTTGCCACTGCCATCTGGCCCTCTGACCATGTTGGGTGGTGCCAGACGCAGACGGGCACCCTCATCCTGTGGGGAACTGCAGATGGTCATGGTGACAGATGCAATCACCTGCCACAGGCCAGACGAAGGGAAGCCTGGCAACCTAGGGGCACGCGAGGAGTGAGAGTTTGGTAGAAACCAAGGCGGGCTTCCAGGAAGAGGTGGCGTTTAAATGGCCTATTTGAGGGTAGTGTTAAAGGGAGGGTGACTCAGGCCAGAGCTGATTGTCTCCTGCCTGGGCCGTGCCTTCCTCGAACTAACCCGCCCCCCTCAAGTGGGAGCTAGTCTCTATGTGTAATGGAACCCTAATTTCTTGGGCCTCATCAGTCCAACCACTGGTCATTCGGGCTCATCGTCCTGCTCTGGTGGCATCCCAGGACCCCTTCGAAGAAGGATGTGGGAGTGTTTTAGGGAACAGCCAGTTTCCTAGGCTGATTTTTAGCGTTTCACTCTGGCCGCTCTGAGCATTTTGACCCCTTTTGAAACTGCCTTCTGCCACCCAGAGCAGAGGAAGGAAACGCAGCACCCAGCACAGAAACATGCCCTCCTGGACCCCCTTTCCTTCTCCTCTCCGCCGGCCTCTGCCGCTGTCTACCCCTGACTCCCTATCCCAGTGCCACTTCTTCCAGGCAGCGACCTCTGCTGTGACCTCTGCTTTATCCTGTGAACTCGCACTTCACACATCACTTTGAGAATGTGGCACAAATTCTTCATGTGATGGCATTTGTTTCATTTTATTTTAAATGTATCTATTGTTGAAATTATTACAGATGTCCCCTCCCCCCCCCCCACTGACCCCCTCCACCCCAACCACGTATGGCTTTTAGATTTGAGGCCTAGAGAGGGCCAGCGACTTCCTGACGTCACACAGCAAGCGAGGACGGAGCTGGCCAATAGCTCGCATCTCTCTGGCACACTGGCCTTCAACGTGAGCTCCCACTGTCCGTGGACCAGGCCCCAGGGCAGTCTCAGACCCCTCGGTGCGAATAGGACTGAAAATCAAGCCGGCCTCCGCGGTCATTGCAAGAACTAAATGAACTGACAGCCGTAAAGGCGTTAGAACAGGGCCGTGTGGTGGTAGAAGCCTTCTGTGTCAGCGAATAGCTCTGTATGTGCTCAGCCGGCGTGGCTCCGGGTTGAGCATTGACCTAGGAACCAGGAGGTCATGGTTCGATTCCTGGTCAGGGCACACGCCCGGGTTGCAGGCTTGATCCCCCGTGGGGGGCGTGCAGGAGGCAGCCGATCGATGACTCGCTCTCATCATTGATGTTTCTCTCTCTCCCTCTCCCTTCCTCTCTGATGTCAATACAAATGTATTAAATAAATGTATGCCTCCCGGCTGTCACAGGCCCTTCCTGTGTCGCCCCCTCTCCCCCCTCCCGGCCCCGTGCCGTGTCCCGTGGCCTCCGCGGCACCGAGCCGGGAAATTCTCAGAGCGTGAAGCTTCCTTTCCGGAGCGCAACGGGAAGACTGAAACCCCACCCAGAAAAGTCCCCTCCTCGCAGCCGGACCTGAGGCTGCCCGCAGAACCCGGGGGCAGGAGAGCGGACTGGGGACAGAGGACCCCAACCCAGATCTGCCACCCCACGCTGCCCACTTGGCGGGGACAGTCAGTTCCCATGATGAAGGCCACACACTCCAGCACCTCCAGAATGCCCTGGTCCCCACCCCACGTGCCCCCACCCGGCTCAGCGGGAATGAGGGCGGGGGCTGTGCTCTGCAGGCTGAACCCCATACACGAACCTCCACATGGACCGCGTGGCCAGAACCCCTGGTCTCTGGATCTGGGGACCCACAGAGCTGGACAGGCCTCAGCCATCAAATACTCTTAGAGCCAACCAACCGCTGGTCCCCAGGCCGGACCCTCGTCTACCCTCACACAGCCCTGGCCAGGCGGGAAACAGTACCTCGATGATGACAGCAGAACCCTCTCCACCAGCCCATGAAACCCTCCGAGCCACCCTGGAGGCTGGTCCTTTGCAGATGAGGAAACTGAGGCTAGGGAAGGGCTATCTGTTCCCTGATCACCACGGGGGGAGTCAAGGCGGGGCCTGGGGCTCACTCTAGAGAACTCTTCGCAGACAAAGCTCCCGGGATGCACATGCCCTTGGCCTGGAAGATCCCCAAAGCCAAGGAGAGAAAGTGGGGGACAGGATAGCAGTGCAGAGAACTCCAGCCTGGGAGAGAGGGTTTGGGGCCGAGCCCCTCGGGGAGCCCCCACCCCCAGCTCCCCTCCAGAGCAGCCGTCCCTGGCCTCAGGCTTCCCGAAACACACGCAGAGAGCAGAACAGTTAGGCCCAGCCTGGCGCAATGGGGGCCACCGTCACAGGGTCCCCCAGGATCCAGGCGGGGCAGCGGGCACACAGGGCTTGTCTGGGCCGGGAGAAGGGGCTCCGGCTCGGGCCCAGCCCTGCCCTCCTCGCGGTGGGAGGGGCCATGGGCAGGAGACCCAAAGCTCACTTTCTCCCCGGGTCTGAGTCACTTCCTCTGCCAACCGTGTCCAGCCACGAGTCACCGAGTCACTGCTAGCCCGAGCCCTGCTCCTGGGAAAGTCATTTCCTCAGAGGATGGAGGTGGAAGTTGAGTGGACAGGACCTGGCGGCCCTGGGGCGAAGCCTTCCCCCGCAGGCACCTCCCCAGGAGGATGCTGGGGGCCTGGTCCCCGCCCCTCTCCTCCTTCCCTGTGCAGACACTGGCCCACACCCACCTCCGTGTCCCTTTGCGTCCCGATCCCTGCGACAACACCACTCATCTTCTGAGAGTCACTTCAGACACACCCTCTCCGGGAAGCTCTACCCAACCTCCATCTCCCACCAGAATTTAGTCACCTCTGAACTCTTGGGGGGGTACCATACCCAACCCCATGGTCACGAGGTCACATCAGAGGGGCCCAGACCTGCCTGTGGTGTGGGTCAGACCCCCAGGGAGTTGACTAAAATGCCCCTCTTCCTCACAGCGGGTCGGGCTGGGACGGGGGGCTGGCTTTAACAAGTCCCTCCAGGCCCCTGGATTGACACTCGCAGGCTTGGGAGCCACGGGGGGGGGGGGGGGGGGGGGGGGGCCAAGCCTGGGATGAAACCGGGAGCCCTGGTTCATAGAGAAACTCAGAGGGGTGGGGCCTGGCCCAGGTCTCTCAACAGGTGAGTGGCAGCGCCAGGCCAGCAGCCTGTGTCCAGGCGGAACCTCTTCGCACCCGGGTGGCGAGATGTGTCACCCTTTCTGGAACCTAGACGGGGCCTCCCAGGACAGCCGGCAGGAGGAGGGTGGGTGGGGAGAAGGCAGCCAAGGAGGGAGGGACCCCTCCTGGGGGGAGGACAGGGGGAGAGGACCCGCCCCGCTTCCCTGCCCCAGCCTGGTCCTCGTCTGCTTCTAGTGGGGGATGGAGGGGGCGGGAGGGGGGACAGTATCAGCAGCTGGAGAGGCCCCTGAGCCCCGGGCAGAGGCCTTAGGAGGAAGGGATTGGCCCAGGGAGAGGGTGGGTGAGGGTGCGGATGAAACCTGGAGAGTGTAAGTGTGCCCGTGGGTGGGATGTGGGTGTGCATGCCGGGCGTTTGCCGTGTGTGTGTGTGTGTGTGTGTGTGTGTGTGTGTGTGTATGTGTGTGTGTGTGTGTGTGTGTGTGTGTGTGTGTGCAGGGAGCAGAGGGGGGAAAGGGAAAGAGGCTGCGAGTGGAGCGGGCTGGCCCTGAGGAGGAGCCGGGAGCTGATCAGACGGCCTCCAGCTGGGACGGCAGTTAGGTCAGAGCAGGGGGACCCCTTGCAGGTGCTTCCTGGGGGGCACAGGAGGGGGGCCGAGAGGACCCTCCACCCGCAGTTTACAAACCACTTAAGTCAGTGCTGCATAGAAACACCTGAACCCAGCATGTCGAAGGAGGTGCCCCCTCATCCGGATGGGACCCAAGGCCACACCCCACTCCCAGCCTAGGCGGAGCACAGCTCGCAGACCCCAGCCTCTCCCTCCTCCCTGTTCCCGCTCCCAAGTGGGGGGACCGAGGCCCTCTGGTGACCACAGAGGGCCTCCCCCAGGAAGGGTGACCTGCATTGCTGGGGAAGCAGTGGCTTCAGGTTTTAGGAATCTGTCTACAAAAAGGAGAAGAAAAATTCAGCGAGCAGCCTTCCCCGAGACAGGCGGAGGCCAGAGGCTGGCGCACACACTGCCCAGGGTGAGCCTCGCACGCCTGCCCCCCACCCGCTGGAGGGCTGTCCCTGCCCGCAGCCACCTCCCCGCGGCGCTGGCCCAGCGAGTCCCAGGGCCACGGCTCCCTCTGCCCGCTGGGCCCGGCCCTGTGGGAGGAGGGGGAAGGGGGAGAAGGGGGCGGAGGGGGCGCCCCTGCCAGTTGGAGACTCTGAGTTCTCCCCGGAGCCGGTTAGCGGGAGCTGCCCCTGCAGCTGCTCTATGGGAACCGCAGCATTTGCTTCAAACCCCAGAGAGGCCAACACAGTCACCCACCGGGGAGGAGCTGGGCTGCGGGCTCCCACCTCCGAGCCTTTGCCCGGCGGGGATATCAGCCTCAAGACACGTCTGTGCAGGTCCCGATGCCCTGAGCCTCCGGCCTCCACATCCCCATCTCGACAGCCTTCGTACTCCAGCCACACGGAGCTGGACAGGGCACCAGGTGGTGCCCTGGTCGGCGTGCTCAGTGGTTAGAGCGTCCGCCCTCGCACCAGAGTGTCGCTTCATTCTAATCCTGGCCCAGGGCGCACACGTGGGTGGCAAGTCTGACCGCTGCCCCCAGTCGGGGTGCTTGCAGGAGGCAGCCAACCGATGTCTTTCTAAAACACATGGAAAACTCAGAGCGCTTCCTAAGGAGGACTGCTTCCCAAGTTAGCGAACGGATGCAGGCCTGCTTGGTCTTGTCTATTAGCACACGGAAGGTTCTGATACCAGGTGCACCGGTTAACAATGCGGATTTTGTCAGCAAAGACAACACGATAATTTCAAGAGAAACATCAAAAGTGCTTTATTGAAAGTAATGTCTATCGCTAGCTACACATTTCCCCATCTTTCAGGTAATTTGTGGGTACCGTCCCAATAGAACTTTTCTTGTTTTGAGGCAGACCATTCAGAGACACCATTTTCCACTTCTTCGTACGTTTTCAAGTGCTGCTCAGAAAGTGCGTGTGCCATCGATCGGAACAAGTGGTCATCTGAGGAGCAAGGTCTGGTGAATACGGCGGGTGGGTTAATACTTCCCAGGCAAGATCTGTTAACGTGTCTTTAACTGGTTTTGAAGTGTGTGATGGTGCGTCATCATCATGAAGCAAAATTACTTTGCCGTGTCTTCTGGCACATTCTGGTGGTTTCACGATCAAAGCATGGTTCAAATTGATTATTTGTTGTCAGTAGTGATCAGTATTAATGGTTTCACCTGGTTTTAGAAGCTCATAACACACCACACCTTCCTGATCCCACCAAACGCAGAGCATTGTCTTCTTTCTGAAGCGATTTGGCCTTGCAGTCGATGTTGATGGTTGACCTGGATCAACCCATGATTTTGTGCATTTGGGATTCTCAAAATAAACCCACTTTTCATCTCCAGTCACAATTCGATGCAAAAAAGACTTTCTTTCGTGCTGTTGAAGCAACATTTTACTGATGACTTTTCGGTTTTCCATTTGTCTTTTGTTCAGTTGATGTGGCCCCCATTTTCCTTCCTTTAAAATCTTTCCCATTGCTTGTAAATGATCGGAAATTGTTTGCTGAGCAACGTTTAATCTTTCTGCAACTTGTTTTTGAGTTTGACACGCATCTTCACCCAATAATGCTTGTAATTGTTGGTCTTCAAACTTTTTCGGTTGACCTGGACGTTATTTGTCTTTCACATCAAAACCATCACTTTCAAAGCGTTTAAGCCAGCGCTCACAAGTATCTTGAGATGGAGCATGTTCACCATAAGCTTCCCGAAGTATACGATCACTTTCAGCAGCACTTTTCTTCAAAATCAAGTAATGAATTAAAACTTCCGGCAAATGCTATTTTTTGGCACAAAATTTGACATTTTTAAGCGTTAAAATATCTATGATGTTAACACCTTCAGAAAATTTGACATATAAAGTTTTGAAGCTTGTTGTCAATACAACAAAATAGCATACATATCAAATCGCATCTATATCAACATGTGTAACTCCATCTAGTGAGAAAAATCCGCATTATTACCCGGTGCACCTGGTAAGTCCTGCAGGAAGAACATCCCCTGAGCTAGATGGGCCTTAGCTTCCCAGCTCAACGTGGTAGTGCATCCTTTTCTTTTTCATGGATAACTATTATCCACATGAAAAGAAGCTCTCAGAAATCCTGCCACCACACAGATAGGAGGCCTGTACACACACACACACACATACACACACACACACACTCACTCAAACACACACACACACTCACACTCACACACTCACACACACACTCACACACACACACTCACACACACACACTCACACACACACTCACACACACACTCACTCACACACACTCACACTCACACACACATACACACACTCACACACACACTCACACACACATACACACACTGACACACACTCACACTCACACACACACACTCACACACACACTCACACACACACTCACTCACACACACACT